>NC_135697.1:11027836-11242836 GCF_964276395.1 Gasterosteus aculeatus
ATCATTGTAGATGACAATCTCTGTTTAGGATGTACATGTGTAAAGAGTTCAGAATTGACTTTATACCTTTTCAACTTTTGGGATGTTTCTGAAAAAATATATATTGTTGATTCACATTTCATAGAAAAAGAATGTGGATGGATACGATTGGATTTTAAATGTAGCAGCAGCTGGGTTTTAAATTGGCTGTGCAAAAATCCGCAGTTATGTGAGTACAGTCCAGGAGGATCATGAGGGTGTGTGCGGGTGTGCGTGTGTGTGTGTGTGTGTGTGTGTGTACAGGGACGGACCAATCCTTTCCTGTTGAAGCCCTCACCCAGTTATGTCGAGTGTTCTATTATTATTGCAGCAGTTCAGCGGAGGGTGAATGTGAAAGAAGATCTCTTTGGTTAGGGTAAGGATATGGATCAGGTCCAGATTACCTACACTGTAAACAAAGGGAATAGAGGGTTCCTGTGCTTCTCTTGGTAAAATATTACAAATATAAAAACCGCCCTTAATGGGCAGACATTTGTCCAAATCTCTTTCCAATCTAAAGCGAACTGAGATAACAACTAAGTGTAGCAGTTTGTAGACATGATCTATTGGCCTCACTTCCAGCTTCCCCGGCTGAGACCAGGAGCTGGCACAAGAACTGCATTACCCAGACTACCTCATGGAGCCCCTGTTCAAAGAGCTGTGGTCGCGGCGTGTCCCTGAGGGTCTCCAATGCCAATGACCAGTGTGAGCTGGTCAAAGAGTCTCGCCTCTGCAACCTGCGGCCCTGTGAAGTCGACATCACCAAACACATCAAGGTAGCGGTAGTTGTGCGCAATGTCTTGAGCATTTAATTGTATAATAATGTTAAATAGTTTCCCAGACGTTACAACTTTTCTACTACTTCCTCCCCCATCAGCCGGGAAAGACGTGTCTGAACATTTACAGGGAAGAAGAGGCCTCACACCTCACCATCTCCGGCTGCACCAGCAGGAAGCAGTACCGGCCCAAATACTGCGGCGTGTGCACGGACGAGCGCTGCTGCATCCCCTACAAGTCCAAAACGATCGACGTGGAGTTTGAGTGTCCTAACGGTTCAGCGTTCACCTGGCAGATGCTGTGGGTCCAGGCCTGCTTCTGCAACCTCAGCTGCAGAAACCCCAACGACATCTTCGCCGGGCTGGAGAACTACTACGGTTACCCAGAAGTCATGAACTAACGGGTGGCAGTGCCGCTTCTTTCTGTTACGCAGTGATGTGTGTGATTACGTAGAAGGGATTTTGTGACCGTCTTTTTTTTCCTATTGGAAAAATTGGTAAATATGAAAAATGTGTTTCCAGTTTGGATGCCGAAAGCATTTATTACAACAGCGCTTTTGAAGAATATTTGGAGCACTGCTTTGAAAAGGCGAAGATATTCTGTCCATGATATAGTGAAGGCTTAATTTATTTATCCATCTTTTTGCATGTGAAATAACATGTTCCTAATAAGTAAAGGCTTACTAGATACTCTAGATAACTTCAGATTGACTTCATAAGAAATGTTGGTGAGACAGAAGTTGACCGAGGGGACAAAGACAGCCCGTTTTAGGACAAATATCAAATCACAGAATCAGGAAAGATCAGTTACATGTTTTTTTTATTGTGTTTTTTTTTTTAATAAATACAAACTGTTATGTCACTTAAATGCTTTTATAGAGCATTAGACGGCTGTACGTCACATCTTTACAAAGCTGTGTATGTGTGTTCTCCAAAGCTAAATGTCGCTGTAGTGCAAGTAAAATATGGGAGACGGTGTCGGGTAAGTTCTATGGTTATACGCATGTTAATGTGGAACCATCATGTCACTCACCCAAAAGTCCACAAGTAGGAGCATCCGGTCTAAAAATAAAATAAAAATATAACATTTCTATGGCACGCCTTTGTTCCATTGTGCTTCGTTGCATTGAATTGTCATAAAGGGAAAATAAAAATTGAAAAAAGTATATCTGAAGACATGATTCATTAATAAAGCATACAATGTAAAAAGCTAGGAATGTTTTCTTCTTCATGACAAAGCATAACGCCTTATTGGAATGTACTAAAAATAATCATGAGTCCTTTTGAATAGTTGCATCATTGGGAAATAAGAAATGTAAATGATGTTTGTGAAAATTATATTTTGTCATTGTGAATCAATATTTGCGGTATAAAAATGTGAGTCCCTTGATTTTCAAAGGTCTATCACAATTGAGAAATCTGGCATTTTTAATCAATCAAGTGCCTCCGTATTCTACAATTCTGCTCCCACACACAGACAACACTTCATACATGGAAGAAAAAAAAAAAAAAAAAAAGAATGATTAAACAATTACAGTGAGAATACAAGTCATTTACAGTCAGCTAGATTAAAGACAGCTGTGTCAATACGGTAAAAATGGGGAATGCAGGAATGAAGAAATTAAACATTTTTAATATGCATGAGACACACATGTACAAGGTGGTGTACTCTGCCACAACTTTCTCCCAACATACTCTGGTGGCCCAAGATACCGCGATGCCCCCAAACTACACATACACACAACCAGGGAGCAAAATGAATCATAACATGTGAGAATCCCTCAGAATGACTAAACAGGCAGTTCACTCGGACCTTTTAATTACCGGGTAAGCCATCTTACTGCCCCTCTCCACATCTGTGTGTGTGTGTCGAATTAGAGGCACCGCAGCAAAGCCAAAGGAACCACGAGTGGGTCAGGGGGCGCTGAAGAGCGACGGTTCACTCAACAGGACACCTCGGTCGACTTGGGCACGGCTTGGTCCACGTTGCTGTTGGCCGAGCCGTCCATGGAGCCGCCCGTGTGCGAGCGGCCGCGCTGGTTCTCCGTCGTGTGGCTGCGGCTGCGGTTGCCCTCGTTGGTGTGAGAGCGAGAGCGGTTGCCGTCGTGCGTGTGCGAGCGGGAGCGGTTGCCCTCGAAGGAGGTGACGCTGGAGCCGGAGGCCGTGCGGGAGCGGGCCAGGCGGGTCATGCTGGCAGAGGGCACTGAGGGCACAGGAGCATTCAGTAAAATAAATGCAGCTTTGAATACAGATTATTCTCGTAAAAAAAAAAAAAAAAAAAGAAAAAAAAAAAAACTAACACATTTTATTTGTTCAGATTTGTTAAATATTTATGTATCAGTAACTAATACTAGAATATTATTTTACATAGTTTTGAATGCCACAATCTTACGCGAGCGGTGCTAATTTTAGTCAGTTTACTTTTTCCCCTGCACATTCTGTAGTAGAATAAACATCTGGAATTGACCGTAGGTTGAAGTGATAACGAGTCATTTATTAACCAAGTGGTGTGGAGGAGAATGTAGTTGAACTCTGCACAAAAACGTACCTTTTTTTTTTAAATGCATAAAACTTCATTCCTGTGCAAGTGCAATTGTATCAAGTAAAAGCCCTCAGTGTGGTGAATACTTACTGTATCCCATGCCCTGAATGAAGTACTTGAAAGCCTCGGTCAGTTTGGCCGGCTGTAGAGAGAAAAATGATCCCGTCATTAATTATCACGCTTGCTCACAAAACATTGACAAACAGAATCTGTCATCCGTCATCAGGGGCTCGGATATGACAGTCGCTGTGAGCAGGTGGGGCGCAGGATTACAACCTGGCAACGGTTGTTCATTTTAGCCACTTGGTAATGCTCTTAAGTGAAACCTTCTTACGTTATCCACCGGCCCACCTGACCCTTCTGCGGCGATTATCCGGCCCCGCCCTGCCCGCTCTACGCCGTCGCACAAACACAGACATACACACCTGGTCAACCTGAGGCATCCCTCCACAGTCAGCCATCTGGAGAGAGAGAGAGGGGACAAAGAGGCCATTAGCATGTTGTTACCACCAATAAGTGGACCTCTAGACCCGGAGCAGTTAACCCTGATAAAGTGGGCCCCATTTCGGCCGTAGCAGCCATTTGGTTTTTACGATTTGGTGGATCGTAAAAGGCTGCCGGGGGGGAGGGATGGGGGGGGGAGGGCAAACGCAAGTAGGTCAGTTCAGCAGATTGTGTCCTCCGAGGCGATACGCCACGCACGTCGCCCCTGAGGGCACGTTCAGCTTTCCTGCCCCTGGTTAATATGTCTCCAGGTAAATGCTGAACCCCTGGAATCTAATCAGCCGGTGCATTTCCATCATGGCTGTTATCGTTTGAACAGGGACATGTGACCGAGGCGGCGTGGCGGGTCTGCGTACCTTCAGCAGCGTGGTCTTTGTGGGGTCCAGCTTGGTGTTGCACTCAACCTAGGAGTACAAAACAAACTATTCAGTAACGTACCGTATGAAATTAGTAATAATTTGCGGTCTGAAGACAGAAGTAATTGTCGGCTACAGCTCCTAAATAAGACGACGTATGATTTATGGCGCCTCCTTGAGCTAAAAGCAATAACACTCCCAAAAGTCCTTCAGCTTTAACAGATTAAAAGTACTCTATACAACTTGATTTTGGTTTTACAACTTTGTTGTTTTTCCCAAGTGGAGTTCTACAGTTGTCCTTCAGCATTTAATCTTATTGGGCTTTGACTGGAGGGAACGGAAAAACACAACCTGGACAAGTTGTCTGGGTTAATGGTGGTGGGAAACAGTCATTAGCATCGGAGGTTTGTTTTTAAACGGCAGAGATTGCGCCTCTACTCACCACGGCCTCCACAGCAGGAGAGGTGTCGCCAACCACCAGCAGCGAAGGGCACCTGCAAAAACGAAAGACGAATACGTGTCGAATCCGCACTGGAGAGAAGTCCTATTTAGTTTGACACTGCGGTTTGAATGACGAGGACTTACTTGAGGGTTCTGAAGATGCCTCCAGGGATCGGCCTCTCAATCTCCAGATCCCTCCGACTGTCAAAAACAGACTTCGGTTAAGATAATCCTCCCATTTCTGTGAATTAAAGCTACAATTTGCCAACTTAGTAGCAGCTTAGTTTGTGCTTTACAGTCCGCTGACATTGATGCATTTCACTTACCTTTCGTAGGACTTGATAAACAGATGCAGGTTGAACTGGTTCATATCATTTGCGATGTGCTGGCGGTATGTTCCGATCAGGTCGTGGTTGTGGTGGATCTCCTCCTAAAGGCAACCAAACCAAAAATAGGTTTTAAATCACAGAGACCTTGAGAAATTGTCACACGGCCCTTTAAAAAAGGAAAATAAAGTAAATGTACCTTTCCAAAGAGGTGGGTGATGATCATGTCAGGCATGGCATGGGTCCAGCCGCTGATCTGAATTGGGACATTCGCTCATTTTAGCTTTAATACGGGGTTTGTATTTATGTCGGCCGCGAGTCAAAAATCCCAACTTTTCAATTTGCTTCTGGCAACGTTTTAGTCTTTAGACTTTTTTGCTATTAATGCGCGTTACCTTGTGTGCAGCCCAGTCCATCCATCCCTCGGCACATGGGTTGATGTTGATGAGCATCAGTCCTTCCACCATTTCCGGGAAGTCAAGCTAAAAAACACACAAAATGACATTGGTGAGTCATCGATGCAACACACAATTCTGCATTTAGCTAGTCTTAAGGCTGCCAATGTTTTGGGCAGTTGGAAAAGTTGTGTATAATATTTTTCGATGCAGATATATTGTCCCAAGATGGACACTTCCATTTGTTTACAGAGAACGGCTGCAGCAAGGAGTTGAACTTGTGTCTCTGTCCGCCCTGTGTCAACAGAGGGAGACATCCTAGTGTGCACAATGTTAGTTTTGAGCTGGAACATTCCGGAGACTTTTATGGCTCAGCAGGCTCAAGCGACGGGCAGCATTACGTTGCCAAAATCAGCATGAAGACGAAACACATTAGCAGTCTCTGCTAATCTTAAAATGATTAAAACTCATAATCATTAAGTGTTATAAAAAGGGGACAAACTTACAGCAAACCTGGTCAGGATGTAGGCCCCGGCTCCAATGCCTATTCCTAGAACACTCTTCAGCCTGTTGTCAGACAGACACGGATACTGTTAGAACAACAGGTTAGAAAAAGTCCTAAATTTAAGCGGGAGGAGAAAGTGTAAGAAATGCAGCTCAACTTACCCAAAGTGCTTCAACACCAGTGGGAGCGTCTCAGACAGTTGGTCCATGGAAGGGTACTCGTATCTGGAAAACAAAAGCAATATTGTCACAAATCAATGGTTAACAAATTCATTATATCCACCATCTAATCCTTGGTCTATAATGATCTGCATTGTTGATATCAGCCTGTGATAGCCATCTATTTTTCTTATCATGTCGAGACATCATTAACATGAAGGCAAAGTCCCACCATCAAAGCAGAGATTAGGCCCAAAGAGACAAACACCCGTCCCTGCAATACCTTTGTCAAAGTAGGTCGTCTTATGTTCATCCACGGTGATTTACCCGTTGAGTAAAGAGTCGCCGCCAGCTCAACATGCATTAGGTGTGTGTGTGTGTTTGTTTTTGACGGCCTGTTAGTCTCACCCAGTGGAAAAGGTGTTGGCTCCCTCATGCTGCCCGGGGGCATCGACGTGGCACACGGCAAAGTGCTGCATGATCTCAGACATGTCCTCGTGGTTGAAGAGCGTGTCCCAGCAGGTTTTGTCTGGGGAAACGTTAAAAGAAAAGGTGAACGTGGGATACTTGGACTGGTAAGAATAAGAAGACTTGCTTCTCACGACATGCAGATGCTGTGCCTCATCTTGCGATAATTGACACCATCAGTACGAGTTGAGACACTAATTTAATAGATTTAACAGCGAGAAGTTTATAAAGAACACTGAAGGCTTTGAGCAGCACAACAGAGGTTTCACATAGTTGGCAGGCTTACGGTTCAGTCCGATGTCATGGAAGGTCAAGATGACTGGTCGGTCCCCCTTCGGGACCCCCTTCATTGTGCAGTGGATTCTTCCAAAAGGAGTCTCCACATCGGTCTCCTACAGATGCAGAAAAACAAATAAACTTAACAAAATATGTGAATAAAAACAATTGAACAACATTACAAGTAGTACAAGAACATATTAAGAGATTCCGCTTGAAACTATAAAGATAAAAATGCAAATATAGGACCAAATTAACAACACAAGAATGCTCAGCGATGCATTCAACAAATGTTGCCTCATTTAGTTTTAAACCTTCTTCATGCTATAAAAATCAAATTTTTTTTCCTTTCAACGCTTCGATTAAGTCACTAAGCAAACCACAAAACTGCCAAACTGTTTTAAATCCAATCTCTTCCTAAAAAGAGGCCAAATATCAGACATCTAAACCCATTCTCCATTTCGCCTGGACGCTTGTTCTACAACTCCAGCAGGAAGCGTCATCCATCAGCGCACTGGAAACATTTCAACGAGGCCTTTCTACACTCACTGTGACTTCAATCTCAGCAACGATCATTTCCATGTCAGAGTCCTCCAGAACCATTTTTGCGGTTGTAAAGCCGCGCTCGCCACGGAGAAGGTGTGGTTGCAGTGGCTCCCCGAGCTATAAGATTCAAGCGTCTGGAGGGATTGAGCCCTGCTCCGAGAGCTTTATAACCCCCCCACCCAACAAGTCGGCCTAAGCCCTCGGGCTCCCATGACGCCTTTCAGGCTGGTCAAAACAACCTAACTCTAGATGGAGAGATCCCTAAATTGGATCAACCAATGTCAGACAGAGGGGCTTTGGTTACCGTGTTGATGGGATGAGTCCATGCGAGTGTGTGACCAGTGGGGAAACACGCTGGATGAATTGGATGGGAAGATATTTCAGGAAGTATTTCCAAAATAAACAGAAAATTGAACCACAGCAGAAGGCCACGAAGAGTTTAACATTAGCTTTTGATGAAAGTCGTAAAGATTAACGAAAAATTCTCCATTATCAGTCAGTGATTGATTTAATAGGCTAATAGTTATGTAATATGAGATATTGCTCTTATGAAAATACGTTTCTATATTTGCAGTGAACAAAACATTTTGAAATTAGACTTTTTGCAATGCAGTTAAATTCCTTTGAAAAGTCTGTGGTATTGTGGCCGACCTGTTGCTCCCCAAGATGTTCTCAAACCAGTTGTTGACTACCCAGGAATTAAAAACATCCACAGAGGCATGCAACCTATTTAGTGGACAAATAAACATCCCAAGGATTCACCACCTCGCTCCACCCGCCCTCCGCTTCCACGGTCACACACACACCAACAGACACGTGCGCCACACAGGCAAAATAATCCTCCAACACAACATGTGCGTTGAGTTGTCAAGTGTAAACATGCAACTTAGTCACCGTCACTCACTAACTAACTCCAAGTCACCAAACGTTGAGGAATTGGCTCCAATAGATAGTAACCATTGCCATTAATACTTAATACACCTAAAACAGTCTGTGTGACACCACAGGGAGTCGGATAGCTTGACAGTTTGAGGTAGAAGGGGCGGCCATTTTTAAAGGAGCGTTTAACTTCATAGGAGAAGCTGTGCCTTTAAAGATGAGCAACTGCCTCTGCATCTGCTCTGACTCTGGGGTCAGAGCGCTCTCCGGGGGGGGGGCGAGGGGGGGGGGTGAAGTAGCACCCGTGTACGCCATTCATAATGTGTGCGTCAATGTGCTGGGGAGACAATAGAGACGGGTTGATGCAATGTAGCTGCGTTGTCTGTCCGAAGTGCATCTCAACGCCATCCGTACACGGGCTGAATTAGCGAGGGTCCAATAAGATTTCCGTCCTGATAAAATCACAGCAGATGAAGAATCACCGCCATGATGGATGAGCCACTGCAACGGCTATGTTGATTAGTGGAAGAGTATTTATTGTTATCCACCACTAGATGGTATCAATAAAGCTCTGTTAATGGACAGAGAATAACACTTATACACAATCAGCAGTTTGAGTCTACGTGATCTTCAAACTATAAAGCTTGGTTAACAACCAGCAGGAACGATAAATGCATGATCTTATTTCTCGTGTCTGCAAACGTACCTTGATGACAAGCTGCAGCACAGCCTCTCTCAAGCCCTGCGAGGAAAGAACAGTCATGAAAACATAAAACTAATGCAATTACATTTTAACATGCTATAATCTAATAAACTGAGGGCGCCATCCTGTCACTGAATGTATTTTCACATCCATATGACCCCTTTCATATGAGGCAGTGGGCATAATTTCACCCACACAAGTTGGTAGTTGTGGACAAATGGTCAGCAGATCACCTTTAGAACATCTGCAACAAAGAAACCTACTTAACCTGGTCTAATCTGGTTGGGACATTAGAAACAAGTGCTTGGTAGACAAGTGGTAAAGAAATATGCCCATATTCTTACACGCTAAATCTGATTTAACCAGATGCACCCAAGCAACTTTGCCAGGTACAAATCATTCAGCGTCACTACTGATGTGCCTTTTTCCTTCTTTTCCTTCGTTTTTAAGGATACGTACCGGTAGTTCCCCGTCAACCAGCAGGGGTTTGGACTCAACAACCTGGATGTCATCCATTTCAAAGAGCTGCAGAGCCTGGGTGTCAGAAAGATCAGAGAACTTCGTGAGTGACTTGTTAAACTGGTGCGTGTGAGCCATAAAACACTATTATTACTAAATTATTTTGCATTATGGGAGGGGAAAGGGTTTAGTAAAATATTTGCCTTTCCCAAAGGCGTGTTGTTTTCAATGACCTGTGTCAGAATTACTCAAAACACCCTTAAAAAAAAGAAAAAAAAAGGTGCGGCCAAGGTTGGTGGTCTATAGCAGGCAAACCGGTAGATTGATCTTTCGGGCGTGTTTTGCACAAAGCTTGTAAAACGACACTACTGATGACCTGCAGACATTCACGTACACGTATGCTCGCACACACAAAGGAACATGCAGCGACATGTGACCTGCACTGACATGCAGACTACACAACAGGACACGCCTGTCCACTGCACACACCACGACACACAGAACGGGATGGTCTTGTAGAGAGGGGGGGGGGGGGGGGCGCAGTAGAAGAAATGGCACATCAGTCAGACTACTGATCATCTCTGAACTTAAAACCACGGTGGTTCAAAACGTCTTTGCATTTTGAACACTGAAGCAATCCTTCCCAGATAACATGTTTAAGATTTGGGATGTTAAAAAAGAAGCCATAATAGAAAAACCAAAATTATCTGAAAGGGAAAAATAAATAAGGAAAGGGGGGGTGGGGTTGTAGCAAGGCGTCAGATTGTGCCGCTGGTAATGATGCTGCGTAGCAGGAGAAATGAGAGAAATAAGCTCCAGGCTCTGCATGCAGATAAAACTGGCCAGTTAAAAGGTCTCTTTGTCCAATGACTCCTGAGAGCCAGGGGCCTGCCCTCCCCTCTCCTTCACCAACCCCCCCCTGTCCGCACCTCACACACACACACACACACACACACACACACACACACACACACACACACACGCGCACGCACGCGCACGCACGCGCACGCACGCGCACGCACGCGCACGCACGCACGCACATGATCCTTTTGGCTCAGTTTCGGCTTTGTTGCAGTTGCTAAGTTTGCGCTTTGCTCACTCGTTTGATCGGTTTTGTGCTCTCTGTCGGCCCGTTGGGTCTTTAGAAACATCCTCAGCGGACACCTAAACAACATCGACCTCCAGGACTGCAATACGGCAGTCATAGGAAGGCGGCCTTATAGAACAAGCTTTTTGTTGCAGGGCTGTCTGTCCGAACTCTATGGACACAGACACACACACACACACACACACACACACAGACACACAGACACTCCTCTGAGTGGGAGAACAGAGACCGGAGCCAGCCGGCTCCCACAATAGCACAGAGGAAGAGGAGTTTCAAACAACTGGTTCATTTTTCTGCCGAGCCCTTGGGATACATGGCCGCCGTTGCACTGCAGGCGCTTTGTTGAAGAGGACAAGAGATCCGCCCCCCCGATGAGATTCCACAGCCACGTGAGAGATGTCATGTTCACGGAGTTGACAAATAAAACTACTCTGGCCGTTGCAGATTAGAAGATGGAGGGTACGAGGGTAGCGGGGGGGTAGGGGTGGGGGAGCGCATGCACCAACATAAGGGAATCCTCTAAGCCTATTTTCAAGCCTATTTGCAAATACCATCACCACCTGTTAGCAGCACACAGAGAACCTGGCTGCGCAGCCGTCGGAGACAAGCAGGTCACCTGCTGTTTACATCAGCTGTTCTCCAAATGTTGCTGAGCGAAGCCTTCATGTGGAACGGCGTTTTTTTGTTTCAACCCAAAAGGACCTAAATCCCGAGCACCAAAATACGAGTGCTGCAGTCTTGCAAATTATTTTGAAATGATTATGATTTGCAGGAACAAAAAACTCTTACTGCTGCATTCAATACAATTCAAATACATTCAAAACAATACGATTTGAATGAAGGGTTGTGTGTGTGTGTGGTTCAGTGAGACGCATACCAACTAAATATAATTCATGAAAAGGGACATGATGTCTTGGCAGTGCATCTTTTTCTCACAGGGATATTCTGTTGCAGCAGCAGGGGGGTGGGGGGCTTCCTCCTTAAACTGGCTTCACTCCAAAAATGGTTTGGAGTCATTGACAACAGTGACCCGAGTCAACCCTGATGAGTCCATAGTCTTTGTTAAACAGGGTCTGCACGTTGTGATGTATAGTGATAGCGTGTGTGGGTGGGTGTGCGTGTGGAAAATGTCGGGCTGTGAGGAAGCAAAGAAACTATTCACTGACACAGCGTTGGCCTGGCAGAAGTAAGACTCTTACGCAATCGTGAACAGGAAACAGGGGGAGGATACCGGCTCGGAAGCATCCAATGTGTAGCCCAAGATCAGCTGCATAACAAACCCCCCCCCCCAAAAAAAAACAAAAAAAACAAAACACTATACTTTTCTGCAAAATATTTGCTTGTAGAGTTTCACACATTACGTGCCCTTTACGGACGATTGATAGTTACTCTTTCAAGCGTTGAAAACAACCAGAACTCTAAGAATGACCTTTTATATGATCATTGCTGAGCAGCGGACTTGTTTGAAAAGCCAACGTTTCGACTTCAAAGTGAGATAATGGGTCTTGCGGGTTAGACAATAACACCGATGGAGGCCTCAACATAACACTTTAGGGCCACAGTAAATCCAGGAGATATGACACGCTGCTTTAAGCCAGAACATCCAAGCGCAAACTCCCTGCACTCGTTTGTGAGAAGCGTATGTACTGATTAGAGTTGGAGAGAGAGTCTCAATATTGGCGGGCCAGAATCAAGGCCACCCTCCTTCCATATAGTTTTAAATCCACAAGCCTGTGGCTTCCATCTGCAGAAACAATGATTGCTTCCCTAATCTTTAGGAACTTGCGTAATCTGTCAAATCCCTCGTGCTGAAATATCAGCAGCAGCAGGCCGGCCGGACTAAGCTGTCACAGACCTACATTTTCAGATTGTAGAAGATATCAAAATACGGGAGTCCCCACTGCCACAGTAAGGTGGAGTGTGTGTGTGTGTGTGTGTGTGGGGGGGGGGGGGGGGGGGGGCAGGGGGGATCACACAGTCAGATTACAGTGTTTTGACAACAACAAATAGAGGAGATGCTTTATATTTGAGCAGGCCGCAATTAATTACAAAACACATTTGATTTCATCTCCATCCCTCCCACACACCCTCATGCACCCTCTCTTTTTTTTAATCGAGGTACACGGAGGCCATTTCTTATGCCATCATGGCTCCAATAATATTTGCAACATGTGGCAAAAAAGGTCCCTGGTTTGAAAAGAGTGTTGATCTTTGATCCGCTCACACAAGTGTGCCTCACCTTACTAAGGTATTTCTTACAACTGCTTGCGTAAGTTTAGTATACGCCTTTAGTATACGCCGCTCAACATTCCCTACAAAAAAAAGTAATGCACTTAATGCAAAATAATGCAACATCTACACAACTTCTGAAATACATGTTTCTACCGAAAAAGAAATTGAACCTAAACAGCATAATTATTTACAAAGTGCATTTCAGTGGAGTTGCACTGCGGAACGGGAATAACAACGTGCTCACACACGCTGAAACGCGCACAGTCGCTTACAAAAAAAAAAAAAAAGAGAAAACACTGAAAAAAGTGTCATCATTGCAGAAACGTACCTCTGGATTATCTGCGCAAAATGTCCTGAGATCAACACACCGGCGATGGGAATTTCCCAACAACAACAACAAAAAGTCCACAAAAAAAAAAGTCGATGCAGAGACAGAAGTGTTGCTTTGTTTACAACGTGCGGCGCAAGGCGGATGTTTGAGGGATTTTTATAAAGCCTTTAGGGGGGGGGCGGCCCCGCCCACTTTCCCCGCTTCTCTCTATTGGGCGACAGCAGCTGTGGGGATTGATGGCTGATTGACTCCGTCCAGCGGTTGCACGACGAGGAAGCTGATGACGGCGACGTCACGCGTGGAAATGCTCCCCACCACGCGGACTCGTGATAGTTTGTGAAATGTTTCACCATTTTTGTAGGTTATTGTTTCATATGGCTACTGACAAAACAGTTTAACTGGAAGTAAGATTTTTTTATTTATTTAGTTAGACCAACCCCACCCACACTTTGCGTCGTCAATGTTTCAGTTGTGACACGTTTGCTACTTATTATTATTGATATTATGTGGTAATTCGTTTGGTTCAGCAAAGCTTCTTCTCTCCTGAATGGGCTGCCAGGGTGTGACCGGGAATCCTGGCCTGACTGTCTCCTTTGTATCAAGTGTAGAGCCTACGGCGAACCACGATTCCCCACTCCCCATAACTCATAAGTACATTTCTACACCGTGGCAATCGAGCCACCTGACGTTTTACACACGGGTTTGAACCGCTTTCCAGGCCGCTCGGTGAGGCCACGTGGTTAGGAATGCAGCCATGCCTGCAACCTTGATTTAAGGCCAAGAGAAGATAAGTTTGTACAAAGGGAAGCCCCTCCCTCTCCTTAGATCCAGCCACCTTTCCTTGACGGCCCACGTGCTGTCGTCTACTGCAAGTGAGCTCTTCCCCAAAAGAGATGGTCAGCTATTGTGCGTGGATTAGTTTCAGTTGGGTGTGTGAATGTAGGACTATGCGTATTCAAAGCAGGTCGTGTGTCATCCCAGATCCGCGTGTTTCACCTCACCACACTTGTACTGCGGGGCAGTGGAAATTTCCACACCTGCAAGACGCCGACTGTTACACTGTGGATCTGCATATATGCTTGTGTTGGCAGCAAGTGCGTGAACGGCCCTTGTCGAGATACAATAGCCGCACTGTGGGCTTGTAATGTGAGGCCCACGATAGGAACACATCGCACAATAGGCGCGTTTGAGAGGAGAAATATAACCACTGCGCTAATTCAATGCTCAGGCACTTTGTACATGGCACAACAATTCGAACAGATGGAAGACAAAATGAGCTGATGCATCTGAAACCCGTCATCGTGACATCTGTGTGTCTGCGAACGGGTTCGTGCTTCTGACCCTACAAGTCCGGTTCTTATCGTGAAACAAAGATAGCGTTGGGCTGCCAACTGGGAGACATTCAGTACGGCACATGTGGGTCAAAGACTGTCCAAATACCTGATAAAACTAGTGGAGTTTCACCTGGTTGAACGAAGCCAGAGCGCCGCAGGTCGTCATTGCGGCTCCTCTTCCTTTAAAAAATACCCCTTTGGACTGAATATGAATCAAACGTTTAAAATACTATGTTCTCTTTCATTCCCTCTCTTTACCATTTTAATCCTACATCATTTCTGCATTGAATGCATGCCGTCATGCCTTCTGGTAGCTGAGTTTTATATAAAGACAAATTGATTTAGTGGCGTATGAACGCGGTGTGTCCCTGTCGTACCATGTAAACAGAATATCCCCCCAAAAAAACCTTTCAATATTGAAATTTCCAAGTTGTATTACAGCAGTCGGAATCCTGTATGTCTTCCTTTGTTAGTGTGCCCATACTGTACATCCCCACATAGCTGAAACTCCTGACCCCTCGCAGGTCACCCGGTTGAAGTGTGTTTGAACTCCAGGTGAATGACCACAATGTACGCTGCAAACACGGCAGATACTAAAAAGCGGACAGAATGTTCAGCCCACTGACAGCCGCTCAAGCACACAGGTACATGTAATGAAATGCTGTTGTGGGCTGACATTTCTGACATTTCATCACCTGCTTGCTCCTCGCCTTTATTCAATACACACACACACACACACACACACACACACACACACACACACACACACGCACACCACAGAGTCTTTGTAGACACCCTCTGACACCCAAAGTGACGCAACAGGCTTGAAACAGGCTCACAGTCACATGACAGGAGATGTTTGTACGTAGGGGACGTAGTAAATGGTTTGAGAAGAAGCCCTGTTGACCTCAGTGGTAAATCTTGACAAACCTTTTTGTCAAATTAACATAGAAGTTGAAAAGTTCAACTTTCCAAATGGAGGAAGAATAAATGATTGGATGCGGTCTGTTAAACTAGAAACATGGCTCTCTCTTTATAACAAAAACCACCAACCGGCATATAGGAAGCTCATTATATAACGCGTTATATCTCATTTGTTGAAGTTGTACAAAAACTCAATTACTGTCACCTTCATAAACTAATAAAATATCCCATTTTCTTTCACGTCCACTTTATCCATTTATGCCGATCTCAACAGAATACACTTTCAAATGATTATTGGAAAGCACTGCCTTAGAAAGATATCTTTTTACAGCCAGCACCCAGGCATTTTATACGTATACAGCATGTTATTGTGGTACTTTGGTACAGGCCGCTAAAAACAAACCCTGTGTGTTTTTATTTGGCTGTAAAGTGATTTCACCAGCAGCGGTGGTGTCGTCTCCTGGGCAATTCTAATGCAACGTATTGCCCCGCGTGACCTATATTGACTATTGATTATCTTTATAAGGGGGGAGTGACTGCTACGATAAGATTGTCTCCTCTTGATGTAGATATGGTTGTTACTGAGTGACTAAGCAGGCTCTGGTCACCGATGTGTAACAGGCGTCATTAAGCAGTAAAGTTTAAGACACATTTGATGGTCGGTGAGCCCGCAGGACAACGGCTGAACTAACCGGACAAAATGTCTCTCATAAGTCCTCCCACTGAACACCTTGTCTCATCTAACACAGTCTTGGGAGACATGCCAACATTGATAAAGACATAAAGATATAACATCAGACTTGTTTTGACGACAGCGCGGTCACGTTAGCTCTGGGACCGTCAGCTGACACATTCCTGAAGTCTGCAATTATTACCGTTTTTTACAAATGACACAAACAACCTTCTGCCTGTTCTACAAAAAAAAAACACACAAGACAAGTAATTTAATTAAAGTGTGCTCATTCGCGCATTCACCCTGTCTAACTGATTACAAATAACCACCAACAACGAAGTCAAGTGACCATCCGCTATGTGTCTTTGATGCTAGTAACCATCCTGCTTTGCAATACAAAGGGAGTGGTGGCGCTCGTATGAATGACCAGCGTGCATCTGAAGAGAAGAATATAAACAAACAGTAACCGCGGTAACCTAATCCTCCCGTGGACACCTTCCCCACTCGTCGCTCTCATATCATTACCAGCGGCACCAATGTTAGAGACAGTAAACACGCCGCGGCGCGATGCTGATTACTCGCTGCCATGTGTGAATAGTGTAGCAGTGCACCCAGGAATGGCATGTAGATGAGTGCTGATGAGATGACATTTTGATTACACTGGCAACACACCGAGCATGTTGTTACATTGTGCCTGTAAAACTGAAGACCTGTCGTTTCTTCAATGCATGTAGAGATCCTGACTACTTTGAAAGTCATTTCTCTATATTCTAGCAGCAGCAGGTCAGTCTGCGCAGATAATGGAAGTTGGACCGGTTACTAAAGTGGAAGCTGCACCCCACCGGCCTCTGTTTTGATTCCTGAGGAAAACGTGCAGGGCGAGGAAGACAGGACGGTAGCTGGTGGTGGGTCTCCCGCTGCACCGTGCTGAATTTAAACTTAACAAATATGTTAACGTGTGTGGGTGTTCGGCCCACGGCTTGCTTCTGTTCCTAGCCAGTTGATCACAGGCATCACTCCAGCCTAAAGGTGACAGGAAAAGCTTCATCGCGGCTCTTCTCCGGGCCATATCAGAGGTTTGGCCCGTGTCCTGTCACATATGAGGGGAAACTGTGAGCCGCTGCTGTGCCGCAGGTGTGGCTGTGTTTTTCCTGGTCCTCCACACAGGAAAAGGAGTTGATGAACTGTGGAACAACAGGGTTCATCTATAAACACTAGACACAGCTGTTTGGGCTGATGAGTCAGAGGTCAGGGAGAGTTTGATGAAATTGTTTTACCGGATGGTGGTGCGTCGTGGATGAGGGATCATTGATAGAAATACGAAAGGTCCAGGAGGAAGCGGCAGGAACTCACACACTTCAGGAATAAGCAGGCGAGATGGATTTGGGCTACCTTAACATATTAGGGGATATGCCACAATGTGTAACTACTTCTTTGAATGGTTACCCGAGGGGTGACATGAGGTCAGATGGTGATGGTGAGACCATTGTGTGCACTGTGTGCGTGAAGGATGCTTTGGCCGGACCCGTGTCCTCTAAGTTACATATTAGGTCACGGCCAACAACAATTGATTAACAAAGTACGGGCTAAACCATGCGGCACAGGTCGAGGAGTTATTTCAAAGATCGGTGGTTTGTTTTGGTGAAGAGTTGGAGCTCTGTGATATGGCATCGCCTGCTATATGTGCTGTTGTTGATAGTTAATAGATCATTAGTTGGAGACCCAGATAGTCGAATTATTATACAGTGACGATGAGTAAACAATACACTCTTCAAAGGCAAATAGTATGAATCTACAATCAATGTTGTAAATCAAAGGTCACTGCCATGGACCCTGAGGATAAACCATGTCGAAGTACTGTTGACACAAGTTATAAAACGTATTATAGATTGAATACGGTTGTAAAGCATGATTGACATTACTACAGTGATGAGTCTGCGCTTCTTTATTTATTGTACATAGTATAATCACATTTTAAAGGCTGTCTGTGTGTGTAGATTGGAGTTTCTATTGCTGCACATCAAACAGTTTTAGATTCACTGTCTAGCACTTAACGGACCATGAACAAAGTAAATACACGGCTTTTTCATTGTTTGTAATGCGGCCTTCGGGGACTGTTGTAAATACTTCGTCTGTGAAAATGAATGAGGTAGGAAGAAGAACAAGTACAAAAACAACACTGCTAAAATACTCCATTATAAGTTAAATCCTTGTCAAAGTCGTGGTATTTAGAATATTAAAAGTTCGACTGCTTAATGTCAGAAATGACTGGTGCAGTGTCACCCTATAATATATCATATTATTTTTGCAGGCACAATAAAAGAAGGACAGATTGCAGATTTCTGAATCGTGCACATCAGAAGCATTTACTTTTAATAGAACACTAATGTGCAGTAGCGTCCAGATCAAAAAGTGCCAGGTGGCACGTTCCTTGTGCAGAACGGCGTAGACCGATCTCAGAGCGGCATGCAGCGGCTTGGACCCGCCTTCTCATCAATATGCAAATCCCGTAAGTACTTTTACGACAAAGTGTTTTGCCACTGAAGACTCAAGCCTTGTTTGAAAATGTAGATCAAGAGGGAAAATACACTGCTATGAATCAGAACGTGCACAGACGTTACCATTGGCATTGACCGGCTGCGGAGGGTTATCAAGACGTTGCGCAAGTGACCAGTTTCTCTTTATCTGCTTTTCTAAAGCCTCGCATTTAGCCACAGGAAATTGCTGAGATAAAAAGATACATCATTGTCATGTACATCAGCTGTGTTCTGCTAATTTCTCAATTAAGTTAGAAAAAAAAGCAATTACAGGATTTGTATATTGATAAGGAGGCCGGTCCATGCCGCTACATGCCGTTCTGAGATCGGTTTATGCCATTCTGAAATAGGCACCTGCCATTCTGAAAAAGGAACCTGTCACCTGCCACTTTCAATCATATTACGAGTCACTCCTAATATGTTTACTGACATCTGCTGAACAGAAAGACTATGGATCCCTAGTGGCAAGTCGGTATGGGATGTTACTTATGTCATTCAATGCTCCTGCCATGCCAGGAGCTTTGTGTGTCCCTCATCTATGGCATATTCTATCTGAAATGACAAACACAGTGATGCAATAGGCCCACAACAGGAAAGTGTGATTCCAAAACACGTGACATGAGTCATGTCTCTCGGTCATCACAGTGGTAAATCCTTTATAAGTAAAAGTATTCATGGGCAAATATTACAGAACATAAAGGCAGTAGAGGATATACAACTAGATGTAAAAACATGTTACCATACCATCCAATGATTAAGTTTTAAATCCTCTGCGTTGGGAAGGACTTTTTACCGCACGGTCCCTGAACGCCGCACATTCCCGGGGGCTCAATGCACACGAACAGTAACGATGACGCGGCGGTTTCGGGATGTGGGCGGTGCTTGACGGGCGGACCGGGACGAGCAGGACGAGCGCGACGTGACTGACCCGACTGTTGTTCGTCGTGCACGGATGTCGACTGGTTGCGTGTTTGTCCTCTGACGTCACAGCACCACACCTTCAGGACACCTCCAGTACTTAGTCAGGAAATTACGGCATGAGAACACGCAGTACAATGAGATTGTATAATCTGCTCTATTTGTTGATATCATTTGAGTCATATTTTAATATATACTTTTATTTAACATGTCAGAGGCAAATGTTATTGTAATCCGAAACATTAATTAGACAATTATATAATACATGTTATATTGTTAGTTGGTTTTGCTACCACACAATAAATGACGGTATTTTGTTAATCTTTCGGCATTTCTCCAGAGACTCCACTGTCAAATCGAGGGAAATGTTTGAGTCTGAGTGCTTATATGAGGGTGTTTGTCCTGAGTGGAGCCGGGGCCTATGGTGTGTAGCCCGACCTACATGTAAACAAGCTGCTGAAGTCTGGGGATTAGTCTGAAGCCTACACACACAGACACACACACGTACACACTCATGCAATGGGTCAGTATAACAAAATGGTCAATTATTTTTTGAAAGGAGAGCTGAGGCATATTTTGGTTCAGGGATGAGCTCCAACATCCAACCGCTGTTATGAATACACGTTGGGTTTAGGATCGGTGGGACTAATTTACAAAGAAAAATGAGATAAAACAAACATACACACACTCGGAGGTTAGGAAATCTGAGACACCCGGAGCAATATCGGCCTGTAGAGAGAATCAACTGCACAATGCAGCATTCAAGGGGATTCATGTTGTTGAACCAGTTTATTCAATCTGTAAACACAAAGCAGCAACTGAAGTTAATCCATCACAGACACACAGACCAGCTCCAGCGTCTCTGGTTGTGTTATTAATGGAGAGAGCCTCAGCTCAATGGGATCAGTTTCTCACCACTTCTATTTTAAATCTGGGATTTGTTTATTTCAAAATGAATCTGTTTTGAAACCTTTTTCGCCCCTATAGGAGTAGGACTTAGTAAATACATTTCTAAAAAGGTCCCCCCCCCCCCCAAGGATGAATTGCAACGTGTAAACTACACAATCATAATAGAGAAGAGCAATATGACAAGTAGCGATGGGAAGGAAAAGGGGATTTTCTTTGTCTCCTGACCCTCGGTGTGTCAATTAGTCAACCGCTGCATGACTGCCAGACTCTTCTCCATGAGAGCGATCTCTGTCCAACAGTCAGCAGAAGGAAGGAAAGGGGGGGGGGGGGGGCGGAGGGCAGAAGGGTCGCATTGCAATCTAGGTCGTGCACCAGTAATCCCACAGGACTGGACTTTGTGGTGGGCGAAATGCTGAGCTCCCGCGACACCTCTTCCTCGCCCTCCGGCAAACTTCCCACCTCATGATGGACCCGCAGTGCAAGAATCACATGCTCAGATGTTATCTGCTCGACACCCTTGACCTCTGATCTCTTATTTTCTTGTTAATGCGAACACAGAGACACTCATTTGTAAATACGCCATATAAGTCACAGCCCTTTTGCCACCAATGCGCCGTGGCGATGAGATTAAAGATGGGGGGGGCAGGGGGGGCTGTTTATCATCGTTCTTTTGCTGGACTATAAAATTACTATACTTTGTGAACGTAGTCATTGTCAATTTGACAAACGTTCACTCACTGGGTCAAAAAAAATGATCTAATAAAAAGAGCCACAGTGCCAACAAATGAATATTGCTTGATTTCTTCATTTTTTTGGGGGGCCATTTATATCATGATAATCCTATAAAGTTTACAATTTCACTTGCCTTCAGAATCATGCCACGTCTATACCTCCTACTGTAGGAATTCAAAATACAAACGGTTGTAGGTCACGGTTCAGGTGATGTGGGCATATATTGCAAGGCAGATGCTCTGCAAATAGAAAAGCAAACAGCTCTCCTTTACTTATTTGCTCACCTCAACCTTCCCCTGCTGGTCAGTCAACTCCGCACAATGTCAAGGATCAGAGACCTTGGGAACCAGAGTTTGAAGTACAAATTTAACAATTTGCAGTACGGTTACTTAAGGCAAGTATTAGATCTCTGTAGGTCTTCAGTAACACCGTAAAACTGTCAGGTGATAAATCATTTAACAAACAAAAAAAAGAAACTGTAGCAGGATGCAGTAGAAAAGCCTTTAATATTTCTGTGTCCTGACATTACTGTATTTTAAGATAAACTTTAAGATACTATACTGCCCTCATTTGGTCAGATGAAGACATCAAAAATGTAAAAAAAAAAAAAAAAAAAAAAAAAGGTACAAAAATACTCCATATACACAAGTAAGCCGATCAAGTAGAGCTTAAGGGGATTATAATATATATATTTTCTGACAGTAAAATACAGCACACACATGAAACCAAGTGGCCACGTGTGATTCAAACGTCTCTGGTGCATACGGCCCGCTCACAACGCAGTGCAGCTCAGAAGTGGAAGGCGCGCTTTCACAAACGGAACCGGGGAGCATTGTAGGCAAACGTGGGTACGGAGTAAGTGACGTAGCATCTTTGAGGGATGGTGAAATAAGGAGCAACACTGGCTCTCGTGTGAAGGGGGAACGAGGATCGAG
This sequence comes from Gasterosteus aculeatus, assembly GCF_964276395.1. NCBI lineage: Eukaryota > Metazoa > Chordata > Actinopteri > Perciformes > Gasterosteidae > Gasterosteus > Gasterosteus aculeatus. The sequence continues at coordinate 11,049,822 of NC_135697.1, forward strand.
TGCACTCGTTCTTCTTGTTGATGGGTTGAGCAGCTCCAATGAGTCCGTGGTGTTTGCTGCCTCCTGTTGAGCAGATGGAAGAACTTCTAGCTGCAGCTGGAAGGAGTAGAGGCTCCTCAGAGTCCCGCCTGAAGCTCCTGCTTGTCCCAACTAGAGTGCGCGTGGACAGAGGAGAAGCTGCGGAGGCCCGGGCGGGGGGACTGTCTCTCTTCAGGAGGGATTCAATGGAGAAAGGGCCGCTGAACTTCACCTCGCATCTGATCTGAACGTCTCTGGAGGCTGCGGGTTCGGGAGCGCGGCGAGCCGAGCGGGTCTCTGGTTCGCCCTTGTTGTCCGTCCCCACTTTGGACTTCAACTCTGGGAAGAGCTGCAGGATCCCTTGGAAGTGACGACGCACCATCTTCTCCGTTATCTGACTGGGATCCAGTTTCCAGTAGTTTCTCTTACTGTCCGGTGAATCAGGAACCACTGGAATCTGAAACACACAGAACAGAGTTAGTCATGTTGTTTAGTAACATTAAAAAAAAGGTAATTTCAAGTTTAAACGTTTGGGTATTAGAACCTTACCTTGACAAAACATTTGCAGCTTGATAAACAAACTCTGATGCTGTTCTCAACAGATTTGCGATCTTGGCGGATTAATGGCGTCAGTCGGTCCATCAACTAAAACAAACATGAGGTAGAAATGAGGTTATTCTTTATAAGACAATCAGTTTCACACCACGGTGTCCCTGAATGGTCCCTGCAAAACACGTGGACTCTTTCTTACCTGACTGAAAGTGAGCATCTTGCCCGGAGCTTCTTGGAGGAGGACAGCGATCTTCGCCAGGTAGGTGGAGGCCTTCATGAAGAGGCCTCGCTGAGAGCTGCTGGCTGGAACGCAGCGAGGTAGCAGAGCACCGAGCTTCTCTGTCCTTCTCCGCATCTTGTTTGTTGAGGAGTCAGAAGAGCCAGGTCCAACGCGCCGGTGTGATCGGAACCTCAGGGAGAGCATGTGTGCACCTGGAGGGGTGAGCTCTGGATATAAGTCCTCTCGGCACATTAGTGGGTGTGCACTGCAGCTTAATGGGGACCTTTTGATAAGCAGATGAGGCGTCGTTGCTGGAGGCGGAGCCTCATCTTATCCAAAGGTCCCCATTAACAGTAACAGCCCATCTCCAAAGGGCCATCAGCAGGTACTTTGTGGAGTTCTGAGAGCACAAGCTGCCCTTTTTCTCATTAGCAGTGAAATGATCAGACTTTATGTTTAATCTTTGAATAAGGCAATAGGAGTCTAACATAGACACTAATATTTGAAACATTTAGACCATATACTAAAATAGTCTGTGTACAAATGAACAAGCTAAGCCACTTTACATCTATAAATGACCACAAATATACAATTTAGTCAACTTTTGAAGAGAAAGCTAATTCATAAACACAAATGATTGGCATGAATAACTTCACATGCTATTCTAGTAGTTGGAATACTTTTGAAAAGTGAACTCACAGTAGTGTTCTGGTGAGATGAGACTCACGTTGTAGTTTTCAGCAGAGCAAAAGACAAACTGATTGATTCTAAACTACCTGCAGGTGTGTGTTGCTCTGCATCCACAATGCTGGCTGGTTTTGTTTTAGAACACACACAATGACACTGACATTCCAACGAGCAATCGAACCCCATTGCATCAGTGTGCACCTCCCTAATCGCTGCTTCAAAGTAAACTGTGCGTCCTTTGTCCCACATAATGACACCGTTCATTTACATCAGTGATCCTCATTCAGATGGATCAACGCGTTAAACTGAGAGCTCTGAAGACCAATTGAGAGGTTGGCTTTGAGGCTCGGGCAGCGAGTTTCCATTTTAACATCACATTTTACAACAAACACAAGAGAAGCTGATTTCACTTGTGTTTGATTGAAACTGTGTTGCTCACCTGCTGGTCGAGATCACATTGCTGCACCTGAGCAAGATTATAAAGGAAATGTGTCAGATGGATGAAGATACAACCACAACTTTAAGAATGATTATAGACATTTGCTGACCCAGACCACAAGAGATTTAGATCACTGGCAGATGAAAAGTCAAATAATTTTTTTTTTTAAGCTTTTGCTAAATTTGTTAAGCCTATGGGCTTTTTAACTTCAAAACATCTTTGGTTTACTTCTAATATTTGTTTTGTGAAACTATCAAAAGACTGTGCACAGTTGCTATTCCCTTCAAAAATCACCCAAAGGCTTTATATACAATAAAGAAATGTTCCATTCATTGCTTTTAACCAGATGTTTGGTTTTACAAGTAATTTGTTCATTTGTATTGTCTTTTGTTAGTCACATTTTCTTTCCAGAGCAATTCGGTTCAGTGTTTTTTATCAACACAAATATCCTTCATGTTGACAAATATTTAACAATATTTCTAATAGTGTATTTCTAATATAAGCTCATTACTTTTAAATCATTTTTACTGTATGATCATAGACAAAAGTATCTTAAAACTGAAAACTCACTGCTGCTTTAAAGCGGTTAACTGTGTGCTTGTTGGTTGAGCTGAATGTGAAGGAAGGATGGTTGAGGTGCAAACCGTTGGAATGTGACCTGAGACATTCCACTCCCAACCATCTTGCCTGATCGTCCCATTTAAGCTGTTACATTCCTTTATTCATTACAGCCTTTGTCTGTGAGAGCAGTTCACTTCTTTGTCAAGCGCATCGTAATAGTAATTTACATCCACTAATTCACAAGATCTGTGTTCTCTCGATCATCTCCGAACATTGTGGGAAGACAAAATGTTGCTCTGTGAAGGAAAGGCTTGGTCTATGAATAAACGCGTTCATTTGTTGTGTTCTTTTTTATTTTAATTTAAAATGACTATATTAGAGCCTAGAAGGAATGGCCAAAACCAGCACCTGTAGGCTTAACCTTTAGAAAACTACAAAAGTGTGACGACACTGAAAAAAACCACATTGGTTTAAATTCCTCACACTTCTAATGATATTGGGCTCTTCCCACAGCAATTGTTTTTGTAAAAAAAAGTGACTTCTTGACAAATTCAGAAATGGTTTTAATTCCACTTCAAAATCTTCCTGCATGGAGAAGACGATGGCGTGTGTGTGTGCTGGGGTTTCCTGCAAAATATACTCACTTCAGGGAATTGTGCTTAATTTCTATTACAAAAGGCTCAATTTACGAGTGGACTTCCAATCCAATGCACACCGTAAGATTCATGCAGGGTAAAATACCTTGTATTTAAAGTAAACAACGCTGTTTGGTGGAACGAGCTCTCTGAAGACACCAGGACCGCAGAGAGCCTTCACATCTTCCGCCGCAAACTAAAGACACACCTCTTCAGACTCTACCTCGACTAAAGACTAACAAATTGTAGCACTTAAATTGTACTTGTAACACTTATCTGTAGCAAATTGTAAATTGGTTTATTTGATGAAAATTGCACTTTGTTCTTTGTACGGTGGTTGAATGCACTTATTGTAAGTTGCTTTGGATAAAAGCGTCAGCTAAATGACATGTAATGTAATGTAATAGTGTCTTCATCAAGGTTATTGTCACATTTACTGTGTTACACTAGTTAGTGGGCTCTTCTAGATATACCGATATACAAAGTCGTCTATGGATCCAAAACCAGGAAGTGAAAAATCATCAAATACAGAAGAGAAGAAAAGAAAAATAACTAAAAAAAACATCCTTCAGTGAGGGAATGGAAGTGAGACCCTTTTCACAACAAGTGAGGAGGTTGTTGCTCCACAGGATGAACAAAGCCCGGACACTTTTACCCTAATAAAATGTGTTCTGTTTGAAGAAACTGCAAGACTAAATGGAATTGTGAGCAACTTCATATTCCATTTTGGTTAGTATTGATTTTGTGGACAAAGTACCTGCTGATGGCCCTTTGGAGATGGGCTGTTACTGTTAATGGGGACCATTGGATAAGATGAGGCTCCGCCTCCAGCAACGACGCCTCATCTGCTTATCAAAAGGTCCCCATTAAGCTGCAGTGCACACCCACTAATGTGCCGACAGGACTTATATCCAGAGCTCACCCCTCCAGGTGCACACATGCTCTCCCTGAGGTTCCGATCACACCGGCGTGTTGGACCTGGCTCTTCTGTGGGACAGAGAAGCTCGGTGCTCGGCTGCCTCGCTGCGTTCCAGCCAGCAGCTCTCAGCGAGGCCTCTTCATGGAGGCCTCCACCTACCTGGCGAAGATCGCTGTCCTCCTCCGAGAAGCTCCGGGCAAAACTATCGGGAGCAACGTCACAGTTTGTTTATCAAGCCACAAATGTTTTGTCAAGGTACGCTTTTATACCAAGAATTGCAACTTCACGTGTCCAATGCACCTTCATTTATTTCAGTAAAACTCCATAACGTCTCTCACTATAACCCCGTTCTTTATATTTCAGATTCCAGTGGTTCCCAAATTCATGGACCGCCGGAGAAAGAATGGTCGACTGAACTACTGGAAACTGGACCCCAGTCAGATAACGGAGAAGATGGTGCGTCGTCACTTCCCAGGGATCCTGCAGCTCTTCCCAGAGTTGGAGTCCAAAGTGGGGACGGACACCAACGGCGAACCAGAGCCCCGCTCGGCTCGCCGCGCTCCCGAACCCGCAGCCTCCAGAGACGTTCAGATCAGATGCGAGGTGAAGTTCAGCGGCCCTTTCTCCATTGAATCCCTCCTGAAGAGAGACAGTCCCCCCGCCCGGGCCTCCGCAGCTTCTCCTCTGTCCACAAACAGGCTAGTTGGGGGAAACAAGAGCTTCCGATGGGGCTCTGAAGTGCGTCCCGTCCTCTTCGCTTCAGCTGGGAGTTCCTCCATCTGGACGACGCTCCACGGACCCCCTCCCAATAGAGCTGCTCAGCCTATTAGCGGGATGAAAATGTGCACTCGGTCCTCTTTGCTGGTCTGCATCAGAGATGCTCCTTATGCCACCGGCCCACCAAGCCATTACGCCACATTCTCTGTACCCACGTTTACCCATGATGCTCGCTGTTTGTGACCGTAAAGTGTTTAATACCTCACAAACCAGCTTTCTGTGGCAGCACTTTATGCTTTTATAATAAAAAGTAAAACACCTCTTCGATGTTTTGGTTGTTTTTGTCAATGGGATTGGTCATTTGAGTCAAGAGGATTCGGCCGTGTGAACAGTGCACATTTGGATTTATCATAGTATAAAAAGCACACGTGTCAATAATGGTTCTATTCAATGGCTCCAGATGGGTAAAATGTGCACTATTTCCATTTGGAGTAGTAGCACAAAAAGACTTTTTGGAAAGCAGTTCTTGAGAACATAAATCACACATGACTGTGTGTGGTCACACTGCTGAATAACAGTGGAGCGCTGATGAGGTGAGAATTACTCCAATGTGGCCATAAGCTTTCTAATTTAAAAGCAGCATTGTTCTGGGTTAATCAACCACATTCCGGTGTTTTCACTTGTGTATGTTTAACAGCCACGATAGCTGGCGTGGTTTTCACGTATCAGTTATTGAATTCTGCTGGTGTGAAGGTGGAACCACAATGAGTTGTCTAAATATGTAGAAATACAAAAAAAATGGAAATGGGTACAACCAGAAAGTGTTGACGGTCCAGGAAGCACATTATCATGCAGCGACCCCCACCTGAAAATACAGACCTCACTCATCCTGATTAACAAGGAGCGCACACTTTACACTGTGACTTTAAAGGCCTGCAATGATATTTAGTGATAATTTACCTTTTCTGCTGAACTCTGAAGGTATATTTGTTCTTTAACAGCTTTAGATATATTGTACTAAAACAGTCTGTTTTAGCGACATAACAGCTCTTGCTTGTGGGGCAAAAAAGAATTTACGTAGCGCTTATTCCCTCTTTTGTTAGGGCAATAAATCATTCAAGTCACAACTTCCACTAAAGCATGACGTGAACTCTGATCCTTTCCTCATAAAACACTTCAAGCTTTACCGTGAGCACATCTCAAGCTTAAAAAACAAACACTGAAAATGTTGAAGCCGAGTAGCCATGTCTCTTGCTGCTCACGGTCTGAAGTTGCAGCAACCTGAATACTGAGTTAGTCCATCAGTGTCAGCTAAAATATTGAGACACGTAAACTTGAATAAATGTGAAAGCGTCTTTAGTGTGGAAAAGTGTGAGGCTCTATATTTTAAGTGCTTTGAAATGTGCTCTCTATCCATCAAACACATTAATAACAAGCTGCCATAATTAACTAAATGTCTTAACATCCAGGGCACAGCTTTAGCCACACCTGACTGTTTGGAATCCTTGCAGATTTATCGCTTACTAAGCAGTTCAGTAATCTTTACATCTATCGGCGGTATTCTTAAGTGTGCCTGGATACGGTTGAATTGCAGAGGGATCTTTCTAGTGAGTGGCAGCCATGGGAATAGATTAGAAACACCTGAACCATGATTGATAGGTATGTGCTTTGACGCCACACGGGTTTCCCTTCATACCAATTCATGAAAAGGATCTTCACACACGACAGAAGACACAGGGCAGACTATATGAAATAAAATGCCATTTTATTGTTCAGCCGTGTCATAACCTCGTCTCCAAAATAAGCACAGCAGGACTACAACTGGTTCATCAACCTAGCTACCCTTGATAGCACATAAAACTGGGTTTTATTAAACCACCAATGATAGCGTTAAAGACTTTTCTATCAGACATCCAATGATAGCATACAAAATAGTTGTTAACCTACGAGTGATACTGTATATAAAACACTTGTCTCTAGATTTATCCCCAACCCACCCGCAATTTCACCCGTCTCCCTCTTTAGAACATTTGTGACACTGACATTTTATGCTTAAACAAGCACATATTAAGAATGCATAATTCTCCATTTGAGATTATAAAAAAAAAAAAAAAAAAAAAAAAAACTACAATGTTACACTTTAAGTCAGAGTACATTTCAACTGATAAGTAGTGTTCTACACATTCGTCCATTAACATAATATCACTATAACTTAACACTACATGTAATATACGTTTAAAAAAAAAATTACAAATGATTAGCATTGAAGAGAAAATGAAGATGGCTAGTGTGAAGGCAAGCTGGGTCAGTACCGTAACAGAATGAGTAATACAAAAAGAAATTAAGAAAAACAGAATAAGAAAAAACTGATATCGCAGGCAAGGCTAAAACAAACTTAAGATCTATCTCATATGCACTCATTCATAAAGGTTACCTGCTCCATTGTGTGATTTCAATCTACATTAACCCATTCTTCACCCCTCTTCAACTTGCTTTAACATTCCAATGGAAACAATCTTATTTTTTTGGTGTGGCACTTTCCATGAACTCTTATCCTTCTCTTTACCTTCAACCACTCTACAGGCCAATCATAATGCTGCTTCAGACAATACAAGCCAATCACAATGGAGGTTCTATCCGAATACAACTGGAAAAGAGCACAGGAGTGTTTGCGATTAGTGTATTATGTAAAATATTGCTTCAACGGTCAACTTGGAGGCAACATTTTCTCAGTCAGTCTTACCAATCCTACAGGTCTGTGTCGAACCAGGCCAGCTGGTTGCTGTCCATCAGGTCTTGGGTGTGGCCCAGGTCTGGCAATGGATCGGTGTGGTGGCCCAGGTCAGGTAGAGTGTCAGTGTGGTAGTCGGCGCCTTCCATCATAGGGTCCAAAAGGGAGTCCTGGCCGTAGGCTGCAGGGTAGGCCCGGTAGCCGCCGTCTGGAAAGACGAGAAATACAAATTAAAAAAACCCGAACATGTTGAATTGGTGAAGATATTTTCCTGATCAGCCACAATTGCTGCGTGGCACCAGTGATTAATAACTTGTGGGTTGAAAGAGACTAAAGCTGGTGTGCCAAAAGACAATCACCCTGTAGGGGAAACAATGATACAAGATAATGCAGCTACTTACCGTCCTGCCTGTAAGCCAGGGGGTCTCCCTGACCTCCCATATCCAGCCCCAGATCTCCAGTCTAAGAGGGACACATTTTTTAAATGTCAATTTTTACAAAATGTATGCAGTGTTTTTCTATAACATAGAAATTGTTCAGTGTACATATCAATCTCAGATATGCTTACATTTTAAGCATATTTTGTACCAGACCATCACTTGAGATCGTGTGCGGGGTTTTTAAATAACATGTGTGTACCTCGTTCCAGGCCATGGGCTCAGTTCTGAACAAAGAGCTGGTCAGCTCCACTGACAGACGTTTCTTGTAGTCCTGGGGCTTGTCCTCAGACATGCGGAACAGCACCGCGGCAGCGTAGGTTGCTAACGGAGACACACAGCAAAACAAACCACGTACGCTTTTTATACAGCGCTACACAGACAATCAAAAACGCGTGCGCGGTGTGTATTTGAGCACGTGTACTCACCGACGCCCTCGTTGCGGGAGTGCAGCAGCTCAGTGAGTGGTGCGGTCGCTCCTTCAGCCTCAATTGCTTCTGCGGCTTCCTTGTCTTGTGCCAGCTCACACAGCACACCTGCTGCCACACGCTGGATGTTCTCCACTGGAGAATACAGCAACTAGAGACGACCAATAGCAGAGAGAAAGATCAGACGGCTGAGAAAGAGCAGAAGTTGAAGATGCATGCAGTTGAAAAATACCCAGGAGGCGGGGAAAAGAGGAACTGCAGTTGCTAAGTAACTGATTTGGGACAGTGAGATAGGGCTCTATGTTTTACCTGGACAAAGAGTGGAATGGTGTTGAGCCCTCTGATGACAATTCTGTTGTGGACATCCCGGGCCAGGATGTGCAGAGCGCCTGTGCAGCCTTCCACTATTTCCTCCATACGTACACCCTCCTGTGGGAACAACGAAGGTCAAGTACGTGGAAAGCCCAAATGCACAAATAAACCCTAAAAAAGGGTTGTTGTCTCAGTTACACACCACAAACTGCTGCTGGTTGCCTCCCATGCTGGTGCGCCTCTGGGTGTCCTGGTGAGCCCTGACGAGCAGTTGGACCAGACGGGGGATGGCTCCTTGCTCCCGCAGCGCGCTGTGGTTGGCTGGGCAAAGAGCCAGGTTGCGGATAAGACCAACTGTAGCCTAAATAGGGGGAAAGGTAAATGCATTTTAGTTAGATGGAATTAAATCAAGTCAATCAATGATGTCGGGTGTTTATTTGGGAGGTGCAGATAAAGGGAGATGGACCTTGATTAGTGGCCAGTGGGATGGAGGGTGCAGCAGTTTGACCACCACAGGGAGGCCATAATGAAGACGCACAGCATTCTGGGCCATCTCGGCGTCCTGATGGCGAGAGGTCAGGTGACGCAGGGCACAGACGGCGGGCTCTGTGATGTCTTCTCGGTCGCCGGCCCTCAGCACGGTTCGCACCAAAGCCTCAATACCGCCAACCTATCAGGTCATAGGACCGAACAGTGGATTGCATGTTGTTATTATAAAACATCACATAGCAGACAATGAATAGTTATGGCCAAATGTTGTGCGTGTGTGTGATACGCACCTGGCAGACCATGAGTTTGTTACTATAGTTGTTGCAAGTGAGGTTGGAGAGGATGCCTGCAGCACATGTCACTACATTGATATCGTCACTGCCCAGCAGCTGGACCAGGGTGCCCAGAAGACCCTCCATTCCCTCCTAGAAGTTGTGTTAAGAAAACAAATGAGGTGGGGTTAAAAGGTTCCTGTCATTCTGTACATTCTCACATACATACTGAATGCACTCTGGTCGGTTTCTCTAAACTATCACAGCTCATCAGAAGTCAGCGTTTCTCACTACACAGTGTGACGTACCTGTTTGGTGGCAGCATCGGAAAGATTCCTCAGTGTCCAGAGGCAGTTCTGGACCAGACGCTGGCTGGGGTCTGTCAGGTGAAGCCCCAAGGCCTGCATGCCTCCTGCGCACACAGGAGAACAAAAGAACGCACAGCATCAGGGAAGTTGCATCATAGTATCAAACTAAAACTAGAGAAAGTATTTTTCTAGTTTTTCTAGGAATTTTTCACTGCATTCTCGTCAATTTTTGTACACACCAGCCTCGACGATAGCAGGTTTGTTGCTGGAGCAAACAGAGAGCACCTTGAGCACTCTGCTTGTGGTCCACAGCAGTTTCTCATATGTGAAGGTCCTCATGATGTTGACCAGGGCCTGGGGACCACCACTGGCCAGAATGATCAGCTAAAACAAATAAAAAAGGTTTATGTTTATACATGCTAAAAACGGCCAACTAGGCCTGACTAGGATGAATGACTCGTTTGTCCTCCAGTACCTTGCTCTCCTGGTTTCCATACGCAAGGATCTGCAGGCAGTCAGTAGTGATGGCCAGGAACTTGACGTTGGTATTAGACAACAGGGCCACCATTTTCTGGAGTCCTCCAGCCAGACGCACCGCCATCTTTGCCCCCTCCTGGTGCAACAGCAGATTGTGGAGCGTGGTGATGGCGTAGAACAACACACTGTCGACTGGCGAGCTGAAAAAAGAAATAGAGTACAAGGAAAACATTTTTAAAAAGTACAAAATACCTTTTCAAACTATAGTTTGGGATTCAAATATGAATTATCACATGAAATGTTTTTATTAAGAGCAAATGTCAAAAATAACTGGTTCCACTCAACCCAGTCACAATCTGTGGGTGCAGCAGTGTTTCAATCAAGTATTTGAATAAAACTTACAAGAGTATGACAGTTTGACGTACATTTGAACTAATATACAATATTCTAGAAACATTATTAACATTTTGCAGTCTTATAAATGTGGATCACCCACTGCCAAGCAACGCTTTCATCCTCTAGTTAAAGTGTGGTAATATGATTCCAGGTGCAAATTCAAACACACAAACGTGATTTCCAACATGTTGTAACTTGCGGGCCAACTTTGTGTTATGGCTGTGCGTTTCGGCTTCTCGTGGGGATAACAAAGAAAAGTCAGAACGGAAGATGGTTTTAAATTAAACGCATTCCGTTTGAGAATGCGTGACTAGAGAAAGGGTGACTAGGGTGACTAGCGTATTATTTTAGAGCGTAGCCACCATTTGACATTTGACACATTCTACTTAGAGACAGCGTCTTTGCGTTCTTGTTAGCCGTGCACCATTTGTCTAGACACTGATACTGCACACGTGTTGTGAAGAGCACCAAAAGGCCTCAAGTTTCTTACCCCAGCATCTTGACCAGGGCAGGAATGCCCCCAGACTTGAAGATTGCAAGGAGCCCCTCACGGTGGTGAGAAAGGTTGTGCAAGGTGCCAGCAGAGCAGCGAGCTGTCTCCACATCACCAGTGTTCTGCATGGCACGAACAACGGCCGAAACCATTTGTGGGGAGCGCATCAGGGCGTGACGTGATGCCTCCTTCTTTGACAATTGATGCACCATTACGGCAGCTTTATTCACGACAACCTAGGAAAGACCACTTCGTTAGGAATGCACGTTTTGGAACGAGAAGGAAAAATGCAGTGCCAAAAACTTGCATGACACCACATGCAACTCAAAAGGCAACATTTCCCTGTGATAACACACGGCCAGATACTCATACCTGGTCCTCATCATTGAGCAGTTTGGTAAGCTCAGGTATGGCACGAGTGGCCAGCTCAGCATCATCTTGGTAGTTAATGAGGTTGACCACGGCATGCTTCAGCATCTGAGAGGGCTCTGCAAGGCGCTGCACTGCTGTGGGGTGGGCGGCATCCAGCTGAGTAGGTGGGATCTGGATGCCCTCCTCCAAAGTCTCTGGGAACATGGCGGCACGCACACGCTGGGCCCGGGTCATGGCATAGCCCTCCATGTCTGAAGTGATGCAAGGGGGTCTTTAATATAACACTCAGAGACTATCAGTTGTGACATTGTAGCCATCTATACATACCTGTAGGCTCTGGAGTGAAGGGCTGGTTGAACTCCCAGTCATAGAGAGTTGGTTCATCCTCCTCAGCATCAGGATTTCCTTTGCCACTCAGCGATGGAGCTGTGGTAGTTACTCCAGACTGAATGCCTGAATCCAAGTAGGACTGCTGCTGCCACTGGCTCACTGCAGCCTTACTGTCTCCCATTGCCATGTCCAACTCCATCAGATCAGCTACACAGAAAGGAAACATCAGGTGAAACAACATAGGGCGCAGAAGGTTAGTACATGTAATCTTTACCTCACTTTGATTTAGTACATGTCCGCACTACTACGTTTCCATTCCAAAACTTCATAGCTTTTGCTACGTTCACACTGAGCGTCCATACAATGGCGTTGGGAGTTTCATTGCACACAAAAGAGGAAAGTTTATAAACTCTCCCAAGATTGAAAGTTTGAAAACTCTGAAATTCAAAAAGCAATTAGGTCTACTAGACTAAACGAGGTAAATCCAACATGAAGTGATTTTTGCGGATCAGTCAGCTGTTATGCAATTAAAAGCCTGCATTTCCGCAGTGGAAGCAGCCTTGAGTGGAGTGATTAGCAAGCTGCAATATCAGCCATCTGAAATCATGGTTTACGGCTTTGGGGGCGACGGAAATTAATCAAAGACTTTCCTTTTGTTATTAATGCTTATTTTGTTCCGCACCACTCGTGAAGTCACTTCATAATCTGGAAAGGAATCTCTCCATTATTACGGACACCTAAGCCACCAGATGAGCTACAAGGGTGAGAACCACGGAAATTAGCGAGATGTGCGTGTGTTGACACAATTTATTTAACCATAATCTAGCACACTCATGTGGTGGTGTTCATTTTCAAGTAAATCTGATGGGTTTACGTGTGAGAGCCAAAGCAAGCTGAAAAAGAACTTTCCACGAAATGTGTCAGTTTGCAATTATTGGTGAAGATTTTAGAGTAAGATAAAGTATGAAGCAGGACTTTGTTAAAAAAGCCTACTAGATCACTAGTCATGTTTTTTCTAACTAGCCAACATGTAAATACACCTGTACCAGCATGTCCAGTTTACATGATTAGTCATGTGATATTGGTGTAGTGTTGCTAATGTTAAAAGGAAAACGGAGTGGATGCAGCCTTTATTTACAGTTCTAGGCAAATATGAGTAATGTTAAAAACTTTCAGTAATCCACATTTGGAGCCAATGCAACCGGGATTTGAAGAATTAAAATAAGTCGACTAAATTTCTACAATAACAAAAATGTAAAGGGGAAAAGGGGGGGGGGGGAGCGTTTGATCCTCCGTTCCCGATGACCTCAGGTAGGGTTTGTAAAAAGTATGTAAAAATAAAACCCCTCTTTAAATCCCCACGCGTTTTCTGGGAGAAGAAGCCCCAATGTACCACAAGACAAACACATTTACCGAGATACTAGTGGACATGTGCTTCCGCGGCCATACGTCTTATGGCATTTCATGTATGTGTGCAGAAACACTTTGCTAAACTTTCACGTAGATAACAAATTAAATACGAAAGGGCTCCGTTCAAAACATGGAAACACTTTGTAGGAAAGTTTCTCATACTTACACTGGGTCGCCATTGTTCTCGCCTGCCCTCAGCCCGCACAGCAGATTTGTCTGCGCAGAAGGAAACAAGTGCACAGGGGGGGGGGGGAACATAAGAAAACTCGCACTCAACCTTGAGTTATTTTTCTCCCGACAACCAGAAACCCACTCGTACGGTTAATGCGGGTTTTTTTTCCCTACGTGGTCTCAATAATAAATCCGCCGTCGTCTGCGCTGACGTTTACCTGCACGAGCGACCCCTGATTCGAGGCTCGTTCGGCTCGCGCACCGCTGCTCGGAGGGGAAATGCCGATCCTCCACCTCCAGCCGAGAGAGAGAGAGGGAGAGCTAAGTTGTTGGGTATTTCCACGCCAGCACGAACACAATTCACCATTCAGCGGCGAAGAACATCAAAGGCATACTTCTCCCCCTCCCCCCTACCACGGCCAAGTTCCGACCTCGCCGCTTGGGTTTCCAATGGGAGAAAACTACCCCCTCCGCCCCGCAATCACTTCGATGACTCCTCCTCTACCCGTGGGGTGTTTAAAGTTAAAAAAAGGAGCCAGCCACATAATCAAACCCAAAATCCCATTGAACTGAGGCGGTTAAACTAATCAATAAGCATATTAAATTGAGATGTGAAATCAAGACCACCGCCGCCGCGCTAGCACGTATCCGCACACCGATGTTAGCTAACAGGTTGGCTAGTTTACCTTGAAGTCTCGCTAAGCTAACGTGCGTAGCTAACCCCTCCGCTAGTTAACGTTAGCTAACATAAACAAACACAGTTTAGCGGCTCACTCCCAACGCGTAAAATTGAGAATGCGCATAACGAGATGCGACAAATACCCCGAACGTAAGCTTCGCTACGAATCCCCCAAATCAAACAAATCGCGACGTTGACGCGAACCCTCAATTTAAAAAAAAATCTGGTTTGATTAGCTTAACGTTAGCTAGCGAGGACGTATGAAAAGTAGATCCAAGCGCCAGCGTACAAAATCCTGCTGCTCTGCCAGCCGAATTAGAAAACCCCACCGGAGCCCCCTCCCTGGCAAAAGATGATTTTCTCTGGCGAGGCAAACGTTGATGTGCGGTAGAGTCGTTATAGAAAAGCCAGAGTAGACGTACTGTCGTTACCAGAGTCGAGCGCCTCCGCCGTGGTTCTTGTCGGGGAATGTCTGTCCTTTCTCTTGGCTGGAAATTGGAAAAATGCTGCTAGGTGAACCACCCGTAGAAGTCCGAACCACACCCGCTGTTGCTCCGCGGAGGATGTTGCTTCCGCCTGTGCTATTTCACATCAAGATGGCGAGGTGGAAAGAATACAGTGTGCTGCCGCACTCGAAAAATAGAGCGCCGTTTTAAATAAAGTTTTACCATAGAAACTGTTATTTTAGAGGTTTTGTCGGGTATCGATATGATTTAATGTTGAAGGAAGCCTGCCCTTTCGGGATTTACTGTTTTAAAGCATATAAATGAACGATCTGTGTTACGAGCAATCATTGGAATGGAATGTCATTTATGGGCAGCTGTGATATAATGAGTGAAGGAGTGAATTAACATAGCAACATCATTCATCCACACATCTTATTTAATTCAAACAATAAAGGTGCTTTCCATCCACCTCATCCACGTTTCTAATACTTTTACTCCAGAGTTAAACAAGGATTTATTTTGCAAATGATCAACTGCAGTAATTAATTGGAGAGCAACAATCAATATAGTCCACATAAGTAAACCAGGTTGAACGTTCTCAAATCTTCTAATTCAATTTCACTTTTTGATCTAAACCCCTAATCTGATTTCATGAGACATAAATAGCACATTTTAGATTGAAGGGGAACAACTTAATGCTCTGCTGTGGATTAAATTGCATTGGATCCCCTGTCTCTATAATTGCTTTTGTGGTTAATTGAAAAGCCTTTTCAATCCATCACCAACTGTTTGAAGGCAGACAGTAAAATATGTACATACTTGGCTATAAGTGGGCTTACCTACTCATGTCTTTAAAAGGGGCAAACACATTGCCTATGTTTATTCTTGAAATTGTATACAATTCATCTCCCTTTTGGGAAATTAATCCTAGCTGTAATCAAATTGCGATGTGCACGACAGGGTAACATCAGTAGCCTTCAATAAATAATGTGCATGCTGTGCACCTACTTCCACCTCCCATACTTGATTTGACCTATTATGGCTATGTGAAAAAGAGAATATGTGTATATTAAATGAAAAAGAATAAAAGGGTCACACATAGCAAAGTGCATGTTCATGTGTCTTATGAGTGCCAAGCAGTAAAAAAAAAAAAAGGTCAAAGTCCAATAGGGAAGTGCATTTGTGATAACACGTGAAATAGAAAAGGAAACTTGAAGTTATGCCAGATGAGATGTTTTTTCTTCCTCTTTCAGTGTGAGAAATGTGCAGCAGGCTGATAAAAATTGAGTTACAGGCCTGGAAAGGGTATGAATAATATCAACGTCAGGATGAGAAATAACAAGTGTGACGAGATGACATTTATTTCAGCAGCAGCTTATGGATCTTCGTCAGTTTCTGATACTTTCGTCAGTATGTGGGACTAACATCAAACCCTCAGGATGAAACTAAATGAAGCTCATCCACTTGTCTCCAACTGTGCCAGAAAGAGGAGAAAGTCTATTTCATTCCCCCAAGCAATAACACATGCTGCATAGTAAATACAAAAGACAATAGAAATCACAACTGTATGACTGCAAGATACCATCAGCAAATTACTCTCCTGGCAAACGTAGTAATGCAAACACATCCTAACAAATCTCTGTTATTCCTTTGAATTAGAATGCAAATTAGTTTACAGTCTTTCGATGATAATCGGAAATGTATTTATCAGCTTGCAGCTAATGAAAAGACTTACATAAACACATTAAAGTAAGGTATACATAAACTATAAAGATATATTCCTGGTACAAGATACTGGAGCAATCTATAAAAATACCGTAGATAAATAATATAAATCCAGACTAGAATTTGAATTAGGAGGAGAGATTGGAAGAAAACCAAACAAAGAAGCCAGGTGGATGAATCCGAATAAATACACCTTTTATTTGACTGATTAACAGAACTGATTATACAAATGGCCACACAGAGCTCTGAAATAACAGGACCAATCAGCGAGACAATGACTGTACATTCTTGATGTGACCCACCGTTGTTCTGACTCCCTTTCCCGCCCGCAGTAACTATAGGACTGAATCACTAGTGCTTCTTTCTGTGCAAGTAAAGCGCAGCTACCCACCTTCCCTCCCCCTTCTACCGCTCTCCCCTTTTCGGTCTGTTATCTACAGTTTGAGCAGCGTCCATGATGTTTGTGAAGTTCGGCCGACTGTAGAAGTGGGCGCCATGATGGACAGGGGGGTGTCCTCTACACCGGACTAATGCGTGAGTTTGAACCTTTATCTGAAGTGTATTTCCCTTTGTCATGTTTGGCTCGAGTGGTGCTGCTCCAATCGTAGTGTATGCGCTGGTTTAACAGCGTGTAGTGTAAGAGCATAGTCAGGTTTCTGCCTTTCGGTTTAAATGCAAACAGCCAAAAAACTCCGTACAGGTCTAGGTTGAAGTAACTTCCTTTCAGTCTCTCTATCTGCCTCGTTATCGCTCTCTCTCTCTCACACACACACACACACACACACACACACACACACACACACACACACACACACACGGTCTCACACACACAAATACTGGTATGTTTGTCCCTTCGTTTTAAAAAAACATGACTGTCGGCTATTTTATTTCAGGCATTTTTTGTTGTTCTCAGTCTCTTCCTCTGGCCAAGTGTGACTTGCCCCCACGTACATTAAACACAAAATCATCCCTATAGTGAACAGAAGGGTCGTGCACCCTTCAGCAGTTCCTACTGTAAAAACACCAACTTCACCATCACAAGAAATAGATGGATAGAACTCCCGCTCATTCATTCCTGTAATCAATCTTTTTCAACACGCCTCTCACTCCCTCTCACCTCGACCTCCGCACCCCAACTGGTCCCCCGTACCCGTTCACCCTCATGTAACAGACAGTCCTGAATGCAACAGTGACAAATGCTCGCCAGCAATGGCGAGGAGGAGAGGAGAGCGGGCCGGAGGTGTGTAGGGGGGGAGGAGGGGGATGGGGTTGTCATGGTGCTGGAAAAGCGGTAGGGGGGGAAGAGAGGGAGTTATTCTCCTTGGAGAGAAAGTGAAAGAGGATGGAGAGGAAAGGTCGTGTGCCTCCATCTCTCCTTCTCCCCGCATCTCTGTAACGGAGTGGAGGGAGGAAGAACAACGGAGGAGGAAGGTGACTTTAGGTGGAAAGGGGTGGAGCGGGGCGGGGGAGAAAGAGCGCAAGGGGGGAAAAGTGTGTTGGTCTTCATGTGTCCTGGCCGTCGGTGGCAGGGGCGTCGTTGGCATTGGGCAAGTCTGAGTCGGTCTCCCTGCTGGATATGCGGTCCAGCTCGGCCTGTACGTCGCTCAGTCCCAGCTTGGACCCTGCAGAATAAATACGTAAGGATTGGTGCCATAACACAGCGGGCGCTTTGGCGGTGGAATAAATGACACAGCATCATGCGGTCACAGTACAATGCAATTACACAATACGGTTAAAATAAGACCAGGCTGTTATATTGATGTATATTGCTAATTAGGGAATTGTTTTCAATCAAAGATTATAATTTCAAAAGACTCAAACTGGTTTTATCCATCTCATCTAATTTGAGAAGGAAATAAGAGCTGCAGTAGGACAACAGACAGATGATATTGAGCTTGTCTGATCGTTACATTGTTAAAAGTATTGTTTCGACTGAAAACCTTAATACCATGTCAGCACATAAATTCACAGAGAATAACAGAATATTGGGTATACAGTGTTTAAGCATATGGCTAATATGTTGAAAAGTATCAAGGTGTATCTTTGTCCCATATCGCCAGGTGTCATTTACAATCATGTGCAATGTATTTGGCATATGGGTGTTGAGAAATGCAGTGCAGCATGCCAAAAATAAGAGGTCCAGAATGGGCACGGGGTAATAGGAGAGGAAACATTAGGGGGGCAATTGTCATTAAATCACCAGTCATTCAAATGCCTTTCCCCCGCCCTGACCAACTCAGTGAATATTCATGAAGAATACATCTATTCTGTAATTAAGTAAGAAGTGAAACAATCAAAGTGATAAAACTATTCCTAAGAACAAAATGCAGGCATGTGGCGCAAAAGTAATTCAATAGAAAAGGCAGACGTTTTTGCAGATTTTTAACCTTCTTTGCATCGTCGTAATGTGGTTGTTGAATTTTTAGGGTTATTGCCGGTGGGTGCGGGTGGGGGTGGGGGGTGGTAACACCACCCTCGTTCACTTGCACGTATCACCCTCATTGGAATGAAACAAAGAGTTTGAAACCTGCAAAGTTTCCGTTTAAAACGTAAAGTCAGTTTGTGCCTCCTTGTTTGCTGGAGAAAGTCGGAGGCTCAGGGGAGCGAGAGGGTCAATGGAAATATAGGGATGCTTCTGAGAATGAGAAATGGCATTCACAAGCAAAAACAAATTAGAAAACATCACTGGCACACACACACCTTAACGTGGCCAACATCCTCTGACTAGTGCACACACACACACACAAACACACATCATGAGCGATGTTCACCGTGGTATTGCACAACACGGCTAAGAGTGAAAAGACACACAGAGCTACCGACTGGCAAAAAGGTGATGGGTGTTGCCTTGGAGACAGGGGCTTTTATGATGTTCTTTCTTTTTCCTCTATCCCACTAAAAATGCAAAGCCCCCCCCAACCAACTCACCCGACTTGCGTACTGTTCCTGGAGTGTTGTTACCGCCACCTGGTGTCCCGGGCCCCCCTGTTCCAGCTTTCTTTGTCAGTAGACTGTTGAAGAAGTTCGCCAACACACCTTCACTGGTTTGACCTGCAGCGTACGGACACCAGAGTTTAAAAAAAGACAGACACGCACTGCAGTGACAACATGCATGACGTATGTTGTCGCAGTGACAACGCGCACAACGTACCCGACTGTGGCATTGCGTTTGCTACGTTGGCTGCTGCGGAGCGATTACTGGTCCTGGGCGAGCCGGTTGGTGCTCTACTGGTGGTGTCCTATGAGCGGCGACGGTTTAAGACACATATTAGACATTTATGAGCCAAAACTAGATATAAAGAACAAAAATAACAACAGGAGAACTCACCACTGGTCGCCCTGCTGTCACAGCGGGCTGTTTGGCGAGCAGCGACTGCAAATTAGAGCACAATATGAGCACGCACTCCAATTAGTATCCAGCTAACATATCAGGACCCTCAAAGTCAGATTTAACTGGAGTATAAACAGGCAGCTAAACAAATGGCAACAACACAACAGAAAGGTTTTCTGACCTGGAGTTTTACCAGAAACACTTGGTCATCCTCTGCCTGAATCTCTTTTTCATGCACAACCTGGTGACAAGCAAGAAAAAAAATACAGATTTAAAATAAAACAAAAAAATTAAATAAAAAACAACAGTCTTTACTTTAGCTTTAAACTCTTTAGCTCAACTCATCTAGTTAATTAGATCGGATAAAACTTTCATGAGGAAGGGAAGAAAACTTGCTTTAATAGTTGGCTGTGAAAATAACACGGGCGGTAATGATACGTAACATTAGAGCGGTAATCAATCCATTGCGCTGTAAGTTGAGCTCACCTCAGAGGATCTTTCACAGTTAGACGTTTTTTTTAGTGTGGTGTCGTACCTTTCTGACTGGTGGTTTGACTATTACTTCCTCAAAGATGTCGTCTGCTTTTACTGTCTGGAAGTTCTCGTGAAGTATGGCAATCTTCTTCTCATTGTCCCAACCGGACGGGCTGGAAGAGCAGAGGAAGGGTTGAGTACCAAATAAATGTGGCCCCACAGTATTTACAGTGCATGTACACACACACACACACTTACATGAAGACAGCATCTCTCTCCACCACTTGTGCCGGGCAGTGAAATGGAAAGCCGTAGAGTCGGTGGACCAGATATTTGTACAGGATGTCCAGGTTCTTCATCTCCTTCACTGATGTATAAACCAGGGATGCTCCGTCTGACAAGGCTGTCAAGGGTATTTTCAGAACCACTATTTCTAAATACAGGAGCGGAAAAAAGAACAGCAGCACAGAGACCGAATCCTACATGCATCTTTTCAAGTCGCATTACAGAACTAGATATTCTAGTCAGATTAATTGTGGCCAGTACACAAAACATGAAAAGAAGAAGTGTTTAATCTCGGCTCATTTCAAACCCGACAACCCTTGAAAGTCTAACAGCGCTTTCATTGAGCATGGACGAGAGAAAACTATTTCACGCATCAACAGGTAATCTACAGCATGGCTTTTATGGAATTTACAA
Organism: Gasterosteus aculeatus; assembly: GCF_964276395.1. Classification (NCBI taxonomy): domain Eukaryota; kingdom Metazoa; phylum Chordata; class Actinopteri; order Perciformes; family Gasterosteidae; genus Gasterosteus; species Gasterosteus aculeatus. The sequence goes on from NC_135697.1 coordinate 11,070,550, forward strand.
GGGTCAAATTACGGCTAAAACAATGATGCTGGGAACTTTGCGTTTGGCCCGAGGACAAAACACCTGCAAGTGCACAGTCACTCGGCCGTACTGCCGTCCTTCACCTGTGAGCAGTTGCTTGTTCAGAGAGCACAGGCCAAAATGTGAATAAATGCCCCATTTGTCAGAAGATCACAGGGAAAGTCTGTGGTATTGATCGAGAGCCCCCATTAAAAACGCTTTCATGGACTGCGGTAGTTTTTCTGTTTTCACGGCACCGTACACTTTTGTTCTGTTCACCTATTTGCTCAGAGCCGTGTGTTCACTGAAGGATACACTGCAGACAGAAACGTCTGATGTGAGACTGGATGAGGTCCAGGTGTTCGTCTCTGTAGTCGTGCTCCTTCTCCAACGTGCTGATGGCGTCACACTGTGACGGAGAGAGGTGGTTGTGTGTATGTAGGGTCAATGGAAGAGAAAAATATACAAGAGACATTGCGTTTGGAAATAAATAAACTTTCCCCGCACAGGTTTCATTTGTCACAGAATAATGTACAGCACAATCAGGATTTGAAAGTAAAATAAACTTGTAAGCCAGCAGTGATTATGCGAGTACCTTGGTGCAGACCACCACCACGGGTATTCCCAGGTTGTGTGTCAGTGTGTTGTCTCCTAACGGCAGCAGTACACTCTCCTCCTCATCACTCCTCCTCTGTGGGGTTCCATCATCTCCGCTTCCTGGCTCTGTGTACTCCTGGAACTGTTTTACAACTACACGCAAAACACACACACACACACACACACACACATTAGATCTGAAGTGGTTTTTCATTTTAAACATGCGGCATATCATTGTCCTAACTGGGCTTCATAAGACAAAACTCTTGAAGGGTTAGCGGTCCGATCAAAAACGTTTAACAAAGACTGACATCCTTCAAGTGATTTAATTTCATTGAGATCACACGTGTACATGTATACATTGTTTTCACATTCCTCCGTCTGCCTGACTCCTGTCAGTATGACTCACGTCTGTGCTCCAGCTCCCGCAGTGTTTCTGGGGCGACCCGGAGTTTGTCAATGTGTTCCCTAGCAACGGCGGCCCACTTCTGGAGCGAGTCCAGGGCATTCCATGGCCGCGACATGTCCACCGTTATCAGCAGTAACGTGTTGCTGATCGAGTCCACAGGTACAGCTACTCCCTGCAGACCCTTGTGGTAAAGGTCTCCGTCCAGCACCCAGGCGTTACACCTGGTTTGGTCTGAACACACACACACACACAGAACCCATAAAGACACGCACATTACCCCGGGAAGGACTTCAGACACATACAAAATTCAACTGCTTCTTACCATCAATGTCGTCGTCATGGACACTGAAGTAGAGGTATTCCAGGCCACGCCCTTTCATGAACTCTTCGACCCCCTGAAGCTTTGCAACCATGGCGGTCTTCCCCGAACCCACCTCACCTAAACGCACACAAAATCAGTTAAAAAAACAGAATAATGCACGGTAGGCAAATTATGGGCTGTAGCCTGGTCTATGCTTTTGTTATTATAGTGGTAACTTTATACAAAATGTGCATCCAACCTCATCGTATTGGCATTGTACACATAGGCACAGTTATTGGGCTGCAACTAAAAAATATTCGCATTAACGATTAACTTGCACTTTTCTTTATTGACTAATTTATCATTAGAAAATGCTTTTAAAAAGTGTAGATTTCCCGTTACACTTAAACATACATTTCAAAACCCACAAATGGATTTGCTTTAAAATCCCAAGCAACAAAAGAGGTACTAAATGACTTGAGCGATGGATTAATAAATTAGAAGATAACCTATATAATTAATTATGCATTGGTTCATCACTGAACACGTGGCGTGTAAAGCATAAATGTACTGTAAACAATCCACTTCAGCTGCGCCACACTCTTTCCCCTGTAAAGTGTTATGTTGTCATGAAGGGTCCAACAGCCCTAACGTAGTTGCATTTGTCCCGTCATCAGCGTAACATTGTTATTGTCACCGCGCGTGTGTGTACTAAAGGGCAAAGATGCATCAATTCTTGCACGGTACCATATCAATGCATCACCAAGCGGAGCTCGCTGATTTTGGGAATGGATACAGACAAACGGCTGTGACGTCATACCGGACATCAAACAGCTGATTAGCTGGAATGGGTGGACGGCTGCGGATTAACCCCAGCGGATATGTGTCGTGTAGTAGCGCGTGTGTGTGTGTTAGTGTGTGTGTGTACAGCAGCGGGACTAGAGGACCGAGCGGCATGGGGATGAACCCTCTCAGCTTCAGTCGCATTAAGCATCGTGGCCGCATTGAAAAAAAAAGAACACACACACACACGCGGATGGTTCGTCTGATCCCCTCAGCATCATCCCCACCTAGCTGCTACTAGCATCACTGGTTGCTAGAATGACTTGCAGGGTTTCAAATCGGCCCGATTCCCCCTCTCGCTCTCCCATAAGATGATGGGGGAGTGTGTGAGTGAGTGCGCGGCGTCCGTGCAGGTGCTCCGAAAAATACACCTGTCTCCCTCTGCTCTCTCTGCTAGGCGGCACCCGCTAGCTGGCTTGAACACAAAAGCAGCATCCGTCCAAAGCAAGCTAGCTTTACAATGGAGCAGTATTTAGTGTACCAGCTAACGATGCTCATCGGCAGACATTCACAGATACCCACCCATGACCAGGACATTTTTCCCCGCCGGTAGCTTAGATCGTGAATGGGTTGACACTTCACTCAGGATGGTGGACCTGCAGACACAACAGTCCCGTTACAACACTGCAAAACAAGGGCTCCTTTATTGAGTAACAAAACAACCACTGACAGCGGGATAGCTTCGGGGAGCTAACGGTGGTGCGGTGCCAGCAGTCACCCTGGTGCTGATGCTAGCTAGCCTCGTTAGCGAGCTAGCTAGCTGTCAAACCATCCTCATCCCGGCACAACGGACGCTCATCGCCCACAAACCGCTGCTCGTAATAGACCGTCGTAAATAACGTATAACAATCGCCCACCACAAGTCCTGTCCGTCATCCTCCTCGGGGTTACAGTTCTCCAGCGTGCTCTTAGATCCAGTCGAGGTGGAGGATAATAACGCACTCCTCCCTGAAGTCGCCATCTTCGCAGGGCTTGTTGTATACTCGAGGAGAGAACCCGGATGTAGCGGCTGGTGCGCCGCTCCGCGGGGGCCGGGGCGTGGTCCGCGCGCACGAAGCTGCGCTCCTCTCGCTCCAGACGCACGAGTGTCTCTTCCGCCAAAGTGACCGTGATCGGCAGCGACCGTCCACACCCAGAAGAGAACCTTCAACTGCAGGACGTTTATTCATTCACAGGCGATGGGTCTGTGATGGAGAGGCCGAGAAGGGGCAAATCAATGATCTCCCATTTAGAGGCCAATGTTGAATTGTGAAATGTGTGGATTGGGACTGAGAAAGACATACATTAAAGAGAAAAATCCAGGATTTATATCAATTGTATAGGGTATTAAAAATGTTTTGCTATAGCGTGTCCTCTGCTTTTCCCGGTCGGTTTATCAGAATAAATCAGGATGAATGGGTTTTCAAAGGAGCCGCACACATCGTTTCAGACCACATATCCTATTAAAATTGCTGCCTCGTAAATCAATGGCTTGACTTGTGAATACTTGGCAACGGGCGTAAGCCTGCAGGATTTCAGATATAACTGTAATGTAGTGGTGGAATTGGGTGCACTTTAAATGGACTATTATGCATAAACCGTATTAAAAATATAAAGTTACGGTAAGAGCATCAGGGCTTTTGCAATAGGTTTAAACAAAACCTTAAATACGTTATTCAATCCAAAGTAGATTTTAGAATATTAGATGTCAGTGTACGTTCAGCACAGGTTGAACACCAATAAATATTTATCTTTGTATTTATTCCTTCATAGGTGGAGGGTTATCTGGTGATCACGGTAGCAAACAAATCCAATATGCATGAAAAAATGATAATGATAAAACCAACCAAATCTATTAAAAGCGATAAAAATAGCACCTGGGGGAACCTGCATGTTCTATTCATAGCAGGGAAAGGCTTCGTCCACTACGTTCAGACGATTTAAACGGATCCGAACCAACGAATTCTGGGGGGCACAGCGGGAACTTTAATAACTACCAAGTGGTCTCAGCTGTGCGGTCATCGTCTATTACAAAACCGCTGAAGCGTATCGCAGCCAATCAAAGCCGAGAACCGGAAAATCCGTTTTTTTTTTACCACGTGTCATTTGGCCGCCACAACCGCCCGGTGGCGCTGATGCACCGCGCTCCGAGGCCGCTGGTCCCCGGGTACGGTGCGCTCTCCACGGCCCCCGACGGAGCCAGCGGATTACAAACTCTAGTTAAGTGGCGCACCGTCACCTCTTCCTCCTCCTCTTCCTCCTCCTCCTTCTCCTCCTCCTCCTCCTCCTCCTCTTCATCTTTCAACCCAGGCGCGCGGAGTGCATCCTCGCCGTGCTTTCTGCCCTGTGGGAATTACAAAGCAGCTCCTTCGGCTGTCAGCGCCAAACCGTCCGGGCTCTGCAGTGCGCGGTGCTGAGGAGGGGGGGGGGACACAGAGACTGAAGAGTGGGGAGAAGGAGATGGGTCCGCAGGCGCTGAGGCTTCCGTGATTGTCAAGTAGGCTAAACGGCAGTGAGAAGTTCTTTCGGCTCTGCTCGGATCTTTTCTCCAGGTCGTTGAGGTGAGTTTTCTTTTGTGTGTGTGTTGTTTTTCTGCAGGAGACGGGAGCACGCAGCCCGGATAGCGCGTGTCTTGAACCCGGTGCGTGAGATTTCTGTGGAGGTTATTCCAAAGAAATGCCCTGGACATTTTTATGCATCTTCTTATAAGTGAAAGGCGTAAATAATGACGTATGTCAATCATATGTATGTTTATAGCCCGGTATGTCATATACAGGTCGTGAGACTTTTTTTGTGTCCGTTTATTCTGTAGAATGATTAAGACCTCAAAACTATTTTTTTAGGTATCAGATAACAACATATTATTCCAATAAAATCCACAGTGGCTTGCGAGATTATTTGTGAGAAAACACTCCTCTCGGAAAGCCTCTGCTTTAATGTCTTTCTCTTGACTGGAGAGCTTAGATAAGCCCCATAAGCGTGAGGAAGATCGGCATATATATATTTTCCTCTCGCCCCTCTGCTTCATTCACTTGCCTTTCTCCAGTTTCTTCTCTCACTCCATCCCTCTAACCCCCCCCCCTCTCTTCCTCCCCCCCACACCCTCCTCACAACCTCTGTCTCCCTCACTCGCATTGCTTCTCTCCCTCTCTGTGTCAGCTCCAATAACACCGGACTGCTTCACTTCTGATACTACTCTCTCTCTCTCTCTCTCTCTCTCTCTCTCTCTCTCTCTCTCTCTCTCTCTCTCCGCTCACACCCAGCCGCCTTTCACGTGCACACTCATTCAGCTGAGCGTGCAGGCCGTCGACTTTCACCATCAACATTCCGCGTGTGGTCCCGTGCATGACACACCACGTACAGTTCTTTTGCAGGCCGACGTTACCCTCTTTGCCTGATAATGTCAATATGTGACGGAGCAATTGCAGTAATTGAATGTTATAGACTTTCCTTTGGATGGATCTTTGATGTCACTTTTGCCCCCCATGTCACTGTCAACACGTGAAGGTGAACGGTCACGCGCATCTACACGTTGGAACAAACACACACGCACACACACGCGCACACACACAGGCCAGGGTCGTGGCAATCAAGCTCCAGGGCATGATTGATTGTCACACAGTGGAGAAGCCGACAGTGAGGATCCTTCGAATGACTTTTAGAGATACCACACCACCCGGCGATCAATCATTACTATTCTGGTATTTTGGTTGGCCATTATTTTGATTCACACACACATTTCGTACAAATCGTTCAGCCTCTCAATCTGCAATTTGCATGTTTATGCTGATGATCGCGGCTTCCACCAACAGATATAAAATGAGGAATTGCAATTTTCTGCCGTTGTATTTCTTCGTCAAACATTGTAAAACGCCTTGTTATTCAATAAGTTCAAACATTTGAAAATAAGGATGAAACCCCCCCCCAACATGAGTCTGTAAAAATCTGAACACTAAATCCTCACTGATACGTTTGATTGCTTTTACACTACTTATAAAAATATAACAGTTGTCAGTATTCTAAACCACTTTATCTTGCCAAAAAGCTATTGTAAGATCCTGTGACGAAGTGCGATTTAAAAATTCACCGTCACCTCTGTGAATGTGATGCACATGTGACAGCTATTCCTCTGCTCTAGTGCAGCTCTGACACGCAGCTCCCCAGAAGACAGTAGCTGCAGAAAAGGTCCACATCCTCCGTCACTTATCAATGTCATCAGCCGTCACCCCAAGTAGACAGGCATCTGCTGCTGCTCACACACACACACACACACACACACACACACACACACACACACACACACACACACACACACACACACACACACACAGAGGCATGTTCACCAATGTGCGGCAATGTGCACCTACACACCCAGGTCCTGCGTGCCCCCTCACCTGCCCCGTGGCTGTGTCCATGCCCACTTGTCGGTATACGGGCCATTCGCTAAAAATAATCACCGCAACCAACAAACACATAGAACATGAATTATGGAAGAGGGAGAGAGAGAGAGAGAGACATTGAGGTCAGAGTCAGACCCACTTCCAAAAGCTTTTGCTCCCTAAGGATGATATTACTAGACTGCTGCATTAATATTCAGTTTGTACCATCCAGCCCATCAGACCTGCGGTTATCCTTTAATTTGGACTAACTGGACTTGAGGCTACCCAACGTTTCAGTCCAGTTCTCCGTGTGCATTATGCAGCTTGGTAAATGGATTGATGCATTTTGAGATTAATTATACATGCAATGTACAGCGTGTTTCCAATGTAATAGTAATGGATTTATAGGCGGTGTCATCTGGATCATGCTAGACATTGTAAGCTCAGGGGTGAAGTAAAGAGCACATTGGAAGGCCATTAAAGTATTATTGATTATTCTTTAAAGCATTTATAAGCGTGCTGCCCCATTCACAGTGTTCTGCACTGTACTGATTGATACCAATGTCACATCTGTCAGTTAAATATGAAGCTATCAAGAGATGCAGAGCTTAGCTGAGCATGAAGACTGACAGCAGGGACACAGATGGGAACCTGGTTTTGTCTGAAGGTAACCCTCGGTAACCATCGGTAACCATCGGCGAGAAGGCAAATATAAACGCGCATCCCAAAGTGTTGAACTGTTCCTCTAAAGGTCCTGTACACCAACACACCGGTGTTTCTTTTTACAAACTGGTAATATCTCTCGTCAGGTTGCAGAGGGTCGGAATTATGTCGGGAATTACACCAAGTCACAAGAGTCCGTGTGTTATTAACAACTATAAATCTGTTGTGCTTCACTCGAAACACGGCAACAAAACGAAAGGGGAGAGTGAGGATGTCAATCAAGCTGAGTCGGCACACGCCCACACAGGTATAATGAGGCAGAATCATTGAAACCACTGGTGTGGGTGGTTGATGGGTGTGCAGGGCTTTTAAGCACAGGAGCCTTGTCCCTTGTGAGACATTAAACTTTATTGACATGTGTGTGTGCGTCATATTTACTGCTGTGTACAAAAACTCCCTTAAGATGTGTTGCATAGTTTAACACCTGAAAAGAAGGAGCAGCTAGTTTTCGGTCGACAACATCTCTCACCTTGAACAAATAAAAAAGCAGCCGATGTAATCGGTTGTGAAGATGGTTAGTTCACATCAATGAAGTTAGTTCATCATCAGTGCATAGTGACTGTGTGGTGTTGTGTGAAATTATTTCACGCAACAGGGTTCTCTGCAGCTTTTACGAGGTGATTTTATTTCATAAAACATTTGATTTAACATCATCACAGAGTAAAAAAAGTCTGTTGTCGTGATTCGATGCTGACGGGATTCTATTCGGGGACTGTGAACACTATACACTGTTAGGAAACCTGAGGAGGAACCCTGCCAACCTTTTCTGGTTACTCAGCAAAGCTTGTGTGTGTACGTGCGTTTGTTTGTCCGGGCATGTGTACATGGTATGTATTCTATGTATGTACACGTGTATTATGTATTGTGCGCATTAGTGTTCATACTGTAGTGGACGTGTGCATTTGTGACTGTTCTGGGACATCGTCTGATAGTCAGTGGCTCCAGAGTCGTGACCTTGAACCGAGTGCAGTCTGCTTAGTCAGGCCCGCTGCATTTGATCATGTGAAAGCCAGCAACGGTTCATCTGTCCATCTACCCCTTTATCTATCCATCCGTCTTTAAGAAACCGACCCTGTTTTTTGTCCTCTGTCTCTCTCTCTCTCTCTCCTTTCAGCGTGTGATTGTGTGTTCAGCATGAGTAACATCTACGAGTCTGCAGAAGCCACGCTGGGCTTCATCAGCTCCCCATGCCTGGCCAAAGTGGAGCTGAGAGTGGCCTGCCGGGGAATCTCGGACCGAGACGCTCTCTCCAAGCCTGACCCTTGCGTGGTGCTCAAGATGCAGTCGCACGGGCAGTGGTTTGAGGTACAGTAATGGGGTCGGGATGAGGCGTGGGGGGGGGGGGGGGGGGGGGGGGCACTTGTGTGTCTGCAGTGCGGAATGAACATGAAAGCAAAACGGTTACATCAGTCATAGCGTCCTTGCATGTGACAGTAACTCAACTCGACCATATGCCGTGGGAGTCCTGATGCTGTACGCATCGGCTCTCAGCGTGATGCTCCTCGTGGATTTCCCTGAAGACAACACTTGAAATAATTCAAGCACGTGTTATTTATGTTTGACTAAATGGTCGGGTGAAATTAAGGACCTACACTGTCTTGCAGAGCTGTGATTGCGCCGCGAGTCTCCTCACGCTAAGATAAGATGAGATGATTCTAATAAAGGATGGATGCTGATTTTCTGGAATCATGGGGGGGGGGGGGGTTATCCAGCTCACTTTACATACAGTATACACAGCATAGACTGTTTAGCACGGTGAAGTGTTCCAATCTGCCCTTTCAGAGACTTGGATCTCCTGCTTGAATAAACATCTCATTCCCACCTTAGTGTCATCGCGGGAAGTAGCGCCCGGATTAGCTGAACTTCGTACCTAGAATAAGGAAAAGATGAATCTGGAGGAAATTAGAAAGAAGTGGGTCTGTTTTGCATCTTTCTTCCCTTTCCATTCTGTCTGTGATATACAGACACATGCTGCACATGCATTTACCCGCAAACACACGCAGCGCTAGTGACCCACTCTGACACACAACCATGGATTTCCAGCACGGGGCTCAGACTTCAGCGTAGCATTATTCTCTCTTTGGAGACAGCACAAAAAGCCACTTTGTCCGGCGTGCTGGTGTTTGTGTTGCTGTGTGCATGCGTGTGCGTGTCACAATAAGCCCCTTAGTGGGATTGTAGGATTGGACGTGTGTTATTACTGCTCGTCGGAATCAAACTCTGTTGAATAATAATAATTGGATAATTGCTCAGAGAGCGCTCAAGCCACTCGGGTGTGTTTATCTATGTATGTACTCAAGTATGTGTGTGTATTTTCTTTTTTGCTTTGATAAGAGGCCGGCCCGTTGAGGTTAGTGTGAGAAAAATCACAAATGTGCTTTTTTTCTCGAGTCAAACGCTATTCACTTTTGTGTCTAAATGTGTGTGTGCGCGCGCGCGTGTGTGTGTGTGTCTGTGCGTGGGTGGGTCAAAGGGTTATCAACAATAAAAGGGACCCGGTTGCTGCTGATAGTCTTGTGTAGGTTCTGTTGGCAATACTGAGGGAGACTTTTGACTTTCTATTCCTCTGTGCATCAGGCAGTTAGAGAGAAGAAAACGGCAGATCAATGTTCCAGCGTCTTTGTGTTTTCCAACAGCTTGTGCGATGTTAGCCATCAAAAACCAAATCCATACTCCTAGTCCTCAAGTTGAAGTGTAAACAATGTGGTAACAATGTGGTAATCACTATTTGGGGTAATTGCTTCAGTGCAGAAAAGTCTGCTGAAGTTCACATCAATGAAGTTAGTTCATCATCAGTGCATAGTGTGTTTGGTGTTCTGTGAAATTAACTGTATCAAAATGATGAGAAGATATTGTGTTATAGTATATTGCTGTTTTTTAAAAATATTTTTGATTTTCAATTGGGCATAAAAAAATTAGCAATTAATACAATAATAGAATCAACATATCAAATGAATGAAAAATTATAAAACTAATTTTTGTTTAATTGAACATAAAAATTAATAAAGCATTTAAACTAATATGAAAATAGTTATAGAAATATATTCAACAGTATAGTTTAGTGATTTTGCATTTTACCATTTCTGGTGTCATTGATCCTCTTGGGGTTTGGCAATGAAAGCCCTGCGACTTTGACAAAATCTTTTAGTCCAATAATTTATTGGACAAACTAGGATTAACCCGGAGTTGTGTATGTGTGTGTGTGTGTGTGTGTGTGTGTGTGTGTGTGTGTATCCATGCACCCTTCCCTCTCTGCACCTGCATGCACATGTGTGTTGGCAGGTGGACCGCACAGAGGTCATCCGCAGCAGTAGCAGCCCAGTCTTCTCCAAGATCTTACTGGTGGACTACTACTTTGAGGAGGTCCAGAGGCTCCGCTTTGAACTTCATGACATCAGCTCTGGCAACAATGGCCTCCGCGACGCTGACTTCCTGGGAGCCATGGAGTGCACCCTGGGACAGGTCAGTGAATCTGTTTGTCAGTGCTCGTCTATATGCAGAGCAAATGTGAGACATTGCAAGACAGATTAGTGCGTACAGGAGTGAGAAAGGAACATTTCCTGTAATGTCACCGTGTTAACTTCCTGTTACTCTCCTCCACTGTGCACTGTCGGACAAAAGAAACATCTCCACAACGCCAGGCTTTATCCAAATAAATACGATTCAGCTAGGTCGCTGCACAAGCTAAGTGGTGCCGGACGGTAGTGTTGAGGTAGCATCTACGAACAACGCGAGCCTGCTTCTACAGGTGAACGCGTGTCAGGATTGCATTAATGTGCATCATTGGAAGCACATAAAAGCAGCAAATTGCATTCAACCAGTATGTTTTTTAGAGTATGGGTGTTATGTTAAACGTCTCCGTGAGACCTTGACAAGCATGGATGCAGATTGTAAGAATCACAGGCTCACATTTTTTTAATCCTTAGTAAAAAGAACGAGCGTGTTGGGATTTTAAACACCTGGCATGCGGTAATTTGTACATCGATAAGGGCGAGAGAGCAACTTTAAGCTTAGAGAGGCTGACTTTAGACGTGAATAAAATCCTAATGTAACCTTTTACTCGAGGTGGGCTGCTGTCCATATCTGCATTTACATTGAGCTTTCGATGTCCTTGAGTCCTTAGTTACAGAAAGCACTGACTGTGCATTGAGCTATTTTTTAAAGTGTTTATATGTGCACACGCTAATACATAGGGCATTTTTCCCCCATAGTGGTGTTCTTGCTTCTTCTTAATAATGCAGTTGCAATCAATATTTAAAGATTTCCTTTTGTTTACATGCTTCTTTTAGGGTCCGGAAGCATCTTAGATTTATTTTTTTGGGTGGTATCCCTATTAATGAGTTAATTTAAGGATTTCACCAGCTGAGTCAAGCTGTGAAAAAGGAACTAGTTAGATTGCGAAAAGAACAAGAGTTCCAAATAGTATTAAAGTGTTTGCATCCACTTGCTATTGGAGGAGATGCTGCCGGCAACATAAAGCTGGTGGAATTACAATGGGAATGAGATAAACCTTAAACGGACAAAAGGGACTTGGAAGGAGAGAGATAGCGAAATTTATTGAAATATGATAAGATGCCAACATTTTGTTTATGCCGTTTGTTGCCTGACTGTGTTTATTTGGGATCTCTTTGCATGTTCAGTGGCCGCAACTATTAATTTCCGATGGCATCGCTGCAAAATGCAGCCAGGGGGAAGCGCTGTCATGTGTGCATTGTGTCATTGTTTCTTGGATGTATCCACAGACAGCATGTGAGAAATTACACAAGACATACTGTAGTCCCTAAAGCGTCTCAATATATATTCATTCTTTCAACAATGGATCACATGACGACAGAGAATAAGATACGATAAGATAAGACATTCCTTTATTTGTCCCACAATGGGGAAATTCACAGGATCGCGGCAGCAGAGTGGTAATTTTTACATGGTAAAAATCAAGAGCAACAGTAATAAGTAAGATAAAATGATTGCCTAAGTAGGCAGGGTGCTTCTTTATAGACATTTTCAACTTAATTGAGCATTTAGCTTAATAGCCATGTATTGGTGACCAGAAATACTGTTGAATACAGTATTACATATTACTGAAAAGGATAAAAAGGCTACTGCTTGCTAATAAGTTATATCAACTTAAAAATGACATGTCAGCGTTGTATCTGCAAGCTTGCTTCTACTTTCCCTGAGTGGCTAAAATAAATTGTATGAATAATAAAGTCTGCCGCAGGGCAAGTCAGTTTCCCCTGTAAATATTTAATGTAAAAATAAAACGTATCATTCTTTTCAGATTTGTCACATGAAGATTTCTATTCAAAATGAAAGAAGTAGACATTCCAGTAAGTCCCTCAAAACAAAGTACCTGTGTACTACTTCTGCTCCTTTGATTAACACCGGATGAAATGGCTCCCTTTAACTCCCCGTTCTTTAACCACAGACAATCAAGCGGCCATTTATAGCTCGTGTAACACCTGGCCGGCCAGAAATAGTAATTGGTGAAAAGAGCCCCAGAAACACCTGAGAAAATTACATGTGACGGGTAGCAAGAAAGGTGACTCCACCATGCTGTTTTCTGTCCATTTGATGTGTGAACGAGACAGTTTTATGCTAATGTGACGGAGGAGTGTGAGGTCACGCGTGGCGCGGCGCCTCGTCCCCTCTGGGGAGAAACGATGGACGTCGGGAGCTGCTTTTGTGGACTTTCATCTCTGTTCCTTTCAGATCGTCTCCCAGAGGAAACTGACCAAAGCTCTACTCAAACAGGGAAACACGTCCGGGAAGTCCTCCATCACGGTACGACACTGTTTCCACAGTCAGCCCCGCCACACACACACACACACACACACACACACACACACACATGAACACGCACGCACAAGTCGCACGCCACACCCTCTCTTGCACTCAGGAGATAATTCATTTGATGATGTTTCCTGTTCAATTGCTTCTTTGTCATTTCCATCTCATTTTCGCTCACCTTCTTTCCCCCCTGTTTTGCCCCCCCCCCTGTGAAGGTGACAGCAGAGGAGTTGTCTGGTAATGACGATTACGTGGAACTCTCCTTCAGCGCTCGTAAGCTGGACGACAAGGTTTGTCTTATTGTGTGCCGTCTTTCAGAAAGATTAAAAAGCTTTTTCCCTCACATGTGATTCATACTCCAAGATGTGTCTGAGTGTGTGCCGTGCAGCCAGATGCATGCATGTGTGTGTGTGTGAGTGCGTGTGTGTGTGTGTGTGAAGAAGTATGTGGGTGGAGGGCTGTGGGAATTGGCGATGAAGCAACCCACGCACAATACACTAAAGTACAATCCGGCATTAGAGGAAGCCTGCTGAGGTAGGTGAGCCCCCCCTCTCCTCAATAAACCCCTCATATCTCAGCCACACCACCACACACACAGATAACTATATTAATTTTCAGCCTCCAACACACACACACACACTGGCCACGGATGACTAATCCAAACAAGTTGTTCCTCGGGGGAAGGATGGAAGAAAGCGAGGATAAGGTTGGTTAAATGGAAGAAGACAATGAAGGGACGGGTAGAAGAAAGGATGAAATAAGGCCTGAAATAATGATTCTGTTGCTGTTTGAATGATTTATAGGGATCAAAAGCAGTTCTGAGGCAATGACTTACATGCATGTTTCCCCTCTAAAGGATTTCTTCAGCAAGTCAGACCCTTTCTTGGAGATTTTCAGAATAAACGATGATGGCACGGAGTCGCTCGTTCATAGAACTGAGGTAATTGCTTGCACATACACACACACACACACACACACACACACACACACACACAGGGTTACTTTCTGCCTCAGTCCTGTGATCATTAAAAACTGTGATCTGTTTGTGTTCCACAGACAATCATGAACAACCTCAGCCCAGTTTGGAAATCATTCAAAGTTTCCTTGAACACACTCTGCAGTGGTGACCATGATAGGGAGCTAAAGGTGAGTCCGTAACTATTCATGACAGGTCATTAAAATGACAACATCATTTTATAAATTCTTTGATACAATATGGAACGATCTGCGCCTCCCTTCACTCTGGAAGTCCCCCCCCCAAAGACACAATGCACATTTAGAGGCTAAGCAGCACCCGAAGCCCTGCAGGTGTTTCTTTGCCAGGTGTTTTTTTTCTTTCTGCGGAGCATTCACATTATGAGATTTGTAAAACAAACACAAATCTGCCACACACACACTCTAAATAAATGAAAAAGCCTCGTGAGCGAGCAACAAAGCAGCCTTAATCATCTCCGTCCAGAGTCACGAGTTGTCATACGGATCCTGCAGATAAATGCAAAGAGCTCTCTGGCCGACCTAAACTCTCACCTTTACTCGCCAGGACAGAATCCTTGTGCGCATGTTTGAGCATGTGAGGAAGCGGTGGCCGCACATCAGCTCCAAACAGTTATTCCCGCCATGAATAAACATGAACTTTCTCATTAAATATTCAGAGGCGTCTTAACTCTGCACGGCTCCTGACAGCAGGAGAGAGGCTCACACACTCACTGAATCACACGCACGCGCCTTCGGGGCTGTGGTTTCCAGGGCTACCTGTTTGAAGCATTGGCGCTAAAGTGAGAAATGGCAGGGCAGAGATTTCTATTCAGAACAGCGCTTCCTTTTCAACGGGCTGCTAACTGACCGATGCATAAATGCATAGCCCTCCTTCTCGCACTTTGCCTTTATCCTCGTCCCCTTTCTCTCCACCTTTCTACTTTTCCGTTCCGGCTGTTAGCATCCACTGGATGGGAAGGAGACTCGTCTTTTTTCTTTTTTGTTTTCAAGCCTTTCTCGATACATTGAAAGACGGCTGCACCTCGCGCACAAAAAACACCAGGCGCGCACACATGCGATACCGCAAATGATCCGTTGGCCACTTAAGGAGCGGGCAACTGTCTGCTCAAGTGGGAGATGGGAAATAAGGGGATTACTGCCAGTGGTTGCTGTTAATCAATGGTCGTTGGATTGTTTCTCAACACAAGTTGTTGGAGTGACCGCAGGCAAGAAGGTCACAGAGCTCAACTGCAAAGTGACACAACTAACCAGAGTCTCCATTGATCAATGCATTGTAATGTTATTGATTATGAAACTCACGTGGGACAGTCTAGATATTGGTTCCATTTTAAAGGCTTTTCAAATTTTAGGGTTGTTTCTTTATTATGTTGAGAAACACTCAACTCGCACGTTTCACAGGTGATTGAGGCGATTTATCTTGTCTGGCAGCTCCTTCGAGAGGAACAAACTATTGCCATGAAACACGCGCACGCACACACATAAAACGCTCTCTTAAGCCACGTCCCTCTCAGCATCCTCAGATTAATATTTCACCGCTCCATCTCCCCCCCACGAACACCACCTTATCAATCTTTCAGCATGGCATTTCCCTGCATGCCACGGGTGCATTTAGATGACAGTGTTGCAGCTGCGCTCTAAATGAATAGAGGTGTGTGCACGTGTTTTTGTTTGTGTCTGTTCCAGTGCACAGTCTGGGACTGGGACTCTAATGGAAAACACGACTTTATTGGGGAGTATCAGACCACCTTTAAGGAGTTGAGAACAGAGCAAGAGGGCAAACAGGTGAGAAAACGCAAGGAGACAAACTTTTAGATAATGGTTCCACAATAGTTGGATCAAGCTTTATATATGCAGTGCACTCCAAAAAAATGATTCGAAAGGCTAAATATATTAATCAATGTCAAAAAGCTGTGATGTATTATTGACATACTGTACATGTGAGATCAAGCAGCTACACCACAAAGAGATGGTTCAGACCTCTTGGCTGACAGGACATTTACGTGAATGTGTGTGTGTGTGTGTGTGTGTGTGTGTGTGTGTGTGTGTGTGTGTCAGCTTCAATGGGAGTGCATCAACCCTAAATACCAGATGAAGAAGAAGAATTACAGAAACTCTGGTGTTGTGATTCTCAACCACTGCAAGGTGAAGTCTCCCCCTGAATGAGTCTCACAGGTCAAGTAGGAATGGTTGTTTTAATTATCAATTAAAGAGGAGTTACATTTACATTCAATGTTTCTCACAAGACACAAGTTTTGTGCGTCTTTTTAAATGTTAGTTTGCTGAGTCTTCTTCTTCCCTGCCTATTGGCCATTTGAAATGTGAAAGCATGTGACTACTTTGCAAAATCATAGCATTTGTACAGAATACTCCACAGGGTATCTTTTAATATGCCAATTAATTGTCAAGCTGATTAGCTGTTTTGTCCAACTTGCAGTATAAAACCAATTATTTTAAATTAAATAAAACAAAGAGTTTTAACAATTTTTATCAATGAATTATTTCAGCACTATTAGCAAGCACGGCAACATCAACCTCATTCAGTTTTTAGTGTATGCTACCGTGACTCCATGACATCCATAAATCTCAACATCCCCCCCGACAGATCATCAAAATGTATTCCTTCCTGGATTACATCATGGGAGGCTGCCAAATTCAGTTCACAGTAAGTTTTGTCACACATAATCGCCTCAATTTTTAGAGCAGCATGTCATTGTCTGCCCATGCCCATTCATGCGGTGCGTTTGTGTGTGTGTGTGTGTGTGTGTGTGTGTGTGTGTGTGTGTGTGTGTCGCGGTCTCAGGTGGCAATAGACTTCACAGCATCCAATGGGGATCCCAGAAACAGCTGCTCCCTCCACTACATCCATCCCTACCAGCCTAACGAGTACCTCAAAGCGCTGGTGGCGGTGGGAGAGATCTGCCAAGACTACGACAGGTAGAAACCACTTCATCAATCATCATTTATCTACTGACAGCACGCGCACGCATACGCGCTAGCTTTTCACTCTCGCAGCCGTCGTCCTCCTTTGTCCTTTCCTCTGTAGCCTTCTCACATTTTTTTCTCTTGGAAATATGTGCCTTTCTCTGTTTGCAGTGATAAAATGTTCCCCGCGTTTGGTTTTGGAGCACTCATACCACCCGACTTCAAGGTAGGACGTTGGTGTGCATGTGTGTCTGCAGCAGCAGGGGGGGAGTTCTGGTTACCTGAGATTTGAATTTGCGATCTCTGTCTCTCTCTCTGAGCCACAGCCGGCCTTTGATCAACATGAAAAGAGAATGCATCTGCCAAACTCTAAATTGGACCCGAACATTTGCTGAGTGCTCAACTTAACGTGGCCGCTAACAGCTCTGTGTTCTCTCTCTGCCCCACGTGAAGGTTTCACATGATTTCGCTGTGAACTTTGATGAGGATAATCCCGAATGTGCTGGTGAGCTATCAAACACATACAAACACACACTCTCTCCTCTATTTACACAGACCCTTTGACTCCCTTTCATCCACGCGCCACAGGACCAAAGCGTCTCTCTCCCTCCCAGTTTGTTCCATATTTCACCCTCCATATCTGTCCAGCTTTGGTTTTTGTCCTCAAATATACCGACACACACATATAAACACACACACACACGCGCGCGCGCAGCTGGGAGATTCTTCACTATGCTGCTGGAAGTATTTCGGTCTCAAAAACAACACTAATCTGTATGTGTGAAATGGGCTCCTGCAGTCCCCTCCCCACTTATCTGCGTTCCTGCCGTGAAGGTCTGTGCGTGTCTCTGCGTGGTTCGTGTGCACTATGGGAATGCTTTCTGAAAAATGCCCAATCACCTTGGGGTGTAATCTCACGGACTGATTCAATTCAGCGGATACTTTTGCAAGGACAAGAACTTTGACTTCGGGAAGTCACAAATAGAGGTGAAGGTACATTTACAAGTGTGTGTGTGTGTTGCAGGAATCCAAGGGGTGGTGGAGGCCTACCAGAATTGCCTCCCTAAGATCCAGCTCTACGGGCCCACCAACATTGCACCAATCATCCAAAAAGTGGCTTCGTCTGCCTCGGAGGAGATGCACACCAAGGAGGCCATGGTGAGCAAGAGGATGGAAAGGTTTTTTTTTTTTCCTGTTGTTGTGACTGTTGTGTTTTCCACTGCGCACACAAAGGTTGAGACAAATAAAGACGAAAATTGATATATTCGAGCAGGTAAAAGACAGGACGGGTAGAAAGGGACGCATTGAAAAGAAGTGAAGTGATTTATAATAATTCAATTCCAGACTTAAATGTTAGAGCTGCGTCCCACTTCTCGCAGGCTCTCTGGTGGATTAGAACAAGCTTTATTCAAATTAGCCTCTGAAAAGAAGCCACTTTTAAAACATAAAAGTCAATAAACATGGCTTCCTCGTCCCACTAGGAATACTTCATCCTGCTGATCCTGACGGACGGCGTCATCACCGACATGGCCGACACGCGGGAGGCCATCGTGCACGCGTCCCACCTGCCCATGTCGGTCATCATCGTCGGCGTGGGCAACGCAGATTTCACCGACATGCAGATACTGGACGGGGACGACGGGATCCTGCGCTCACCGAAGGGCGAGCCCGTCCTCCGCGACATCGTCCAGTTCGTCCCCTTCAAGGACTTCAAACACGTGGGTGCTGACGGAGGAGGCGTGAGGGGCGAGGGCTGGATGGATAGACAGTTTCACATTTGGGAAAAAATCGTAGAGGTTTAATAAATGTATTTCAGGCATAAAATTGGACAAATTCTCCAGGCAGGTCAGAGTTTATTAAGACATATGCAACAATACTTATATACAAGTGGGGCATTACATAACAAAGCAGCAGCATGAGGTTTGTAACACGCAAAATACTGTGTTTGTGGTGTGTTTTTCTAACATGCGTGGTTCCTTCTTCACAGCCGGCACAACTATAGTGGATACCGAGTTGCTCACTTTTCTTAGGCTGAATAACAACATGAAAGGGAATTAGAAATTAGAGGCTACAACAGTATTCCTGATATGCTAAGGAATTTCACATCAAGGCCGCAGACTGTATAGAAATACTTCACAGAACAACGCGTGAGGTTCTGAACAGAGAAGGCTTTCACATATCTGCACTGGGTAACAATTTATGCCCAACAGTAACAGTAAGTAAACATGGGTTAATAACCTCCTTTATAATCAATGCCTCAAGCGCTTCTGTGCCTCATCCAGCACCTGGCTCCTTTGAACAGCATCTGGTGGAAGAATAAAGGCTAATAAACTTACCAGATGGTTAAAGCAGATAGAAAAGATATTATCATTTAAAGTAATGGGATGCAACATATAGAAGAAACATAACATAAGCCTTCTTTTACAAATGAGAAGAGGAATTTATAAGCAATAAAAACGGCTTTGTTCAATTCATGTCCAGGATTTTGCAAACGCGAGCCTTACTTTATCTGATACGACCAATAGTTTATGGTGGCTAAACTTTTGATATAAATTCCCATGAAGCTGATATCATTGAGTTTGATTACTTTTTTGATGCGCTGCTTTTCATCAAAAGTATATAGCTTTGTGTTTGGATTCAAACACGATTTTAATCCCACGGTTGTGGCCTATTTGACCATGACAGATTT
Organism: Gasterosteus aculeatus; assembly: GCF_964276395.1. Classification (NCBI taxonomy): domain Eukaryota; kingdom Metazoa; phylum Chordata; class Actinopteri; order Perciformes; family Gasterosteidae; genus Gasterosteus; species Gasterosteus aculeatus. Next base: position 11,090,178 of record NC_135697.1, read on the forward strand.
CTGTCTCACAAACACAAATTGGGGGCACCTGAACCTTTAACAACAACAGCAGCATTTTTTATTCAACCTCCAATTTGTACTTCAATATACATACATTTGGATATACCAGGATATTCACAGGATTCCTATAAAATAACCATTTAAAACAAAACCATATATATATATTTACAAAACCATATATATATATATTTACAAAACCATATATATATTTTTATATATATATATACATATAATTTTGAATAATGTACATAAGATGTCAGCATTAAGTCTCAGCTACTGATAGTTTCATGAGTCAGGAGAAAAAACAAGCAACGGTATTTAAAACATTCTACTCAGCCGTGTCTCTGTCTACGTGTCTGTGTGTGTGTGTGTGTGTGTTGGTTTAATAGGTGGGTGTCAAGTCCCATATTCAGGGGGTAACAAGCGGGAATATGTGGGCGTAATATGCTTGGCGTGCTCGTCAAAACCCATCAGCTTTCTTCTTACTGTGTGTGTGTGTGTGTGTGTGTGTGTGTGTGTGTGTGTGTGTGTATGCGCACGTGTGTCTCTCTGGTGGCATTAATTCTGTCTGACTTTGACAGGGTCTGCTTGGCCCGGTCCGTCATGGGGAGTTTGGTCATTGACAGGCTGACACATAAGCAAATTACATTCCGCTAAACATTGAAAGAAGGGAAGAATGTACAGAGAATGTACAAAACAAAAGTACTCAGAGAGACAGTCGGAGAGGTGAGCAGTGAACAACAGGAGGAGCAGGAGTAGGGAGGTTGCCCGGTGGTTTTGGTGGAGGCGGAAAGGAGGGGTCAACAGGAGACCGGAGCTAAAGACAAAAGGGAGCGAGGGAGTGTGTGACAGAGGTGGAGAGGTGATTTTCTGCTCTGTCGTTTCTTTTCAGAAGGGATTAGCGGGACGGGGCTGCTGTGAGACAGGCAGAGCGGGGGGATAGCAGGTAGATAGGAGCAGGGAGGGGTGGTGGAAACGGGAGGAGGGAGGCGGGGGCGGAGGGTTTGGGGTGGATGCTCTTTGATGATGCATTGTCTCTGGGAATTATGTGAGACGGAGTACGACAGACTCTCTGACTTACAGGGTTTGGAGGCGTGTGCGGCGTGTGCGGCGTGTGCGGCGTGTGCGGCGTGGCAGCGTTCACGCGGGGAGGACGAGGGGTAGGAGGAGGGGGAGGAGGGGGGGGGGGGGTAGCTGACCTGTGTGTGCGCGCAAAGTTAAGCGTGTGAATTCATGCTCGCATTGGAATACGTGTACATACATATGATAGCATAGAATGGGATATGTTCTGTTTTTCAGAGGTGGATGTAAGTGTTTTGCCCGCTAATATGCATAGTTTTACATTTAATTCATTATTAATATAGTCCATTGATTTAATAAGAGACCTCGTTTTGAAATGAAATGGGATTCTTGACATAATCCTTTTGGATTTTGAAAGGGCTTTGGTTGACTAACTGTTTTTCATTAGTTATGTATGTCATATGTGTTACAAAATAGAAAGCAAAGAGGGAAGAAATGTCTTATACAGACATAGAGAAGCACATCATTAGTTATTTGTTGAATCACGCACAGAGGACATAATAGATCAAAATTCAATGAATAATAATTAACACTTAGCTGAAAATTCTGCAAGGCTAGAATGCTCTCAATTTTAAGACGCGCATCCTCGCTACAAATAGCTCCAATTAAGGTCCTCAATGAAAGTGTTTTCGCGATTCAGCAGGGACGTTTCAAATGGTAATTTGTTAGGAAAATATACCTTTTCCATAAACTTATCTTGACCCGTCAAAATTGGATTTGCCGTAAGTTGTTCTCAAAAGATTGGAACAGACATAAGTGGACTATAGTAGTGGACTATCATCTAGTAGTATTATCTGCATCCAGGTTTTATGAAAAATCCCCTACCTTGGTAATGTGTAACGTGTGCGCTTTCAAGAGTTGTTTTATGTTTTGATGAATAGACACCAAATTATAATGCCAGAGGACAAAAAGGTGACATCAGGCAAAATGAGCTTTTCTGATCGCATCGTTCTCACTATTCCAGACCTCTGGCAGCATCCGGCTGATAGCAACACCACAGTAAATCTCAGCATCCCAGAATGGAGCACGGCTGACGATGTGTGTGCATTTATGACCGCTCTCTTCCTCGCTCTCCTTCTGTCTCTGTGTCTCCAGGCCTCCCCAGCCGCACTGGCTAAGAGTGTTTTGGCAGAAGTCCCCAACCAGGTGGTGGATTACTACAACGCGAAAGGCATCGCACCCAAGTGCATGTCGGACTATGAGTCCACGAGAACCTTCAGCCCCTGACAATGGACTACATGCAAACACTCACGCACACGCATATATCATGTACATATATACGCATAGATGTATGTACTGGAAAAAAACACATACACATGTTAAAGCACAAGCACGCATACACACACAAACGCATAACCACAACACATACTACATGAAGTAGCCTAGCTCGGAGAATTAGCTCGTTCTAGTGAAACAATTTGATCTACTCCTTCGATGACTGTTGCATGTTTGGCCACAATAGCGTCACCTGGAAAAACTATTACTATTTACTGTATATCTAAGATATGTTTATAGGAATAAGAGCAGTCTTCTGAACCAGCATGCAGACTCAGACCGTAAGACCCGCACAAAAGAAATGACATTTCTACCTTATTTAGATAACTAGCAAGTAAACCAAAAGATCGGTCGCTCGAAAAAGAAGATGGAACTGCGTAGCCCGAAATGCCTACAATTAACATAGCAACCGTTATTTATGGGACGGTCGTGTCCCTGTTAGTGTACTGCATAAAAACATGAATAATTCAGCTCCTGCTAATATCCAATTTCCAGGACCCGCTCGCTAGCTATGAAATGAAGTATCTCTGTCATTTGAACGACATTCAGGGTTGTCTCGGGTGTTTGGGGTTCTTTTCTACAGATTTGTTTGAGATTTTGCTAAATGGAAATAAACAACTTAATAATTGTAATAACTTCTTAATAACCTTCTTACATTGTAAAGACTTTTGGGAGGTTAGCAAAGTGTGTGTGGTAGACACTCATCTGTGAGCTGATACTGTTTCTTCCTGTATTCTGCATGTTGATTAAAATAAAGACATTTTGGTTTTCTCAGTTTGGTGTTTTTTGTGTGCATGTGTAGTTGTACTAATTATGCAGTGGCTGCATAAATATTCATTGCAAAAGGGGATATTTTCCTGGAAAGCAACTCAATGTAAGAATAAGACGTGATATTTGGTGAAGAATGCTGTGAGGTGGGAGGCTGCGTACTGATCATGGACATTGTAATGTTAAGTCGACAAAGGATTACTGCATAACAGCATGACTTCCTCTGAAGTGACACATATCCAAAAACATTTTGTGAGGTTGGGGTGGTGAATAATCTAGATGTAAAAAGAAAGACAACAAAGAAAACGCAGATGACAGTCTTTTAATTAAATGATGTATTTTCCCCATTGAGCTTCTGTTTCTTAGTTTGCCACTGAACGTGAGTATTTGTATATACATAGTACATGTCACATACCGCTCTCGTGACCAGCCCAGTGAGTCTACTCTGTTATTTGTGTGTGTGGTATTTGAAAGTATCGTTTAGTACTGGTTCTTGAGCACTTTATCGGCATAATTTGTCTCTCACTCCCTCTACATCACCCAGACAGACATTAAAATATAAGAATAAATTATCTCAAAATCTCCATATATTTAATTAGGGCAAATCAAAGTTGTGCTGTCCTGAGAGTATGCTCCATACGGCCTCGGTCTGCGGCAGTCAGATCAGTATTCAACAGACGAGCATCCTATCAGTTTCCCGCAGCAGAGGAATTATAGACATTAAGTGGAAATGTTGTATGAAGGCTGGGAGAAACAAATGCTGTATCTTCTATACTATTCATTTCTGATCAAAATAAAATCTGAAATCATTATCCCAAGATAAATGTTTTATACTTACTACACTTACCTGGAACAATGACTCAATGATAAGAGAAAATAATCAGAAAAATAAGTCTTATGCATATAGTTAAAATTCATAAGCCACCAACAATCAAATCAAATCACTGGGACTTATTTTTATTGTTTATTATTGTTCTTGTTGTTTTATGTCATGCAGTATAGAGCTCAGAAAAGGAACTGGGAAATTTTCCAGTACAACTTTGCAAAATCCATCTGTTGATCACGTTATATTATGTAAAAGAATGTGTTCACACTTTATTGACCTTTAGGTGCAACTGTTATGACAATTGCTATTTCCAAGGTCAATAAGGTATTGTAATTACATTACAGGTCATTTAGCTGACGCTTTTATCCAAAGCAACTTACGTTACACTTTAAACCCATGGCTTTTTAACCATATTTTGCCCGGGGAGCAATTAGGGGTTAGGTGTCTTGCTCAGGGACACTTCGACTTGAGACATGGGGCAACCGGGACTTGAACCACCAACCTTGCGGATCCCAGCAAAACCGCTCTACCCCCTGCGCCACGACAACCCGATTAATTACTGCATTTCGTCTTCCTTTCTATTGAGTTACTTGTATTAAACCTTCAGCTAAATTAGGTGAACTCAATAACAGTTTATTTGCGTTTTCAGCGTAGCAATTTATAGAGAAAAAAAAAGGAAAGTTGCGTGGAACTATTATCCTGCTCCTGTGTGCGGGGGGACTGTTATTGTGACGGACCGGAATACGCCAGGGTGACATTTAGAACAGGACGAAAGCGAAGGCATGGCTGTGCGTATGTTGTGAGAGGTCATGCCGCTTTAGTTTTTGTGCAGTTTTTACACGGCGCACACGTCTGAGAGCGCGATGGCGGCGTGGAGCTGTCGGCTTCTCCTCCAGCGGGGAACTCGAGTGATTTCTCTCCGGGCGGCAGCGGAAAGGTGGCTAATGCTAACCGGCTAGTCGTGTTATTATAACTGAACTTAAGTTAGCTTCAGCTTGACTTTGCTAATTTACTGTACACGTTTGTAGCCTTTATTATATTATATATTCATGCGTGGCCACACTGTAACAAGGAATGTAATCTGTTTAAAAATGGCAGAGACACGGCTTTTAAAATGCGCTGCTTATTGTTCTTTTGGTACCCCGTTAACTGCATGTGTTTGAGTTTGGAGCAGTTTGGCAGATAAAAAGGCAATCCAAAGAAGCTACCTTGGACTCTTGGAATTGCTATTTTCATTAAAAAATGAAACATTCATTTGCAATGCAAATGATTATAAGAACAGAATCATTGGCAGCCCTTAAATAATATGCACTCATCTATTCTACCTTTTACTCTTTTCTTGATTGAACAGAGTTCTTATAAGTATTTGTTCTTCACGTACCTGATGGACTTAATGTGGAAGAAAAACTTAACCGGTTCCCTGAATTTCTTTCTTCCTTCTCTCAGTCCTTCCCATTTGGTGGGTTGCGTTAGGTCAGTAAACACCACAACATGGTTTGATGAACACCTCACAGAGGAAAACCAGGAGTACATGAGGAGAAGCGTGGCGCAGGAATACAGGAGACAGACCGCCGATAGTCTCAACCCACTCAAAGATGAGCCTTGGCGGCGCCATGAGTGGACACAGGGTGGGTGTGGCGTGATCGCTGACGGCTGCGTGGATTGTGAGTCCCCTTTCCGTTCGCTCGCTCTTCAATCATCTTTTCAACGGTTCCTCTGCCCAGGTAGTCGAAGAGTTGGGCTGGTGGCCGTGAAGTTGGGTATGGCTCCCATCTGGACGAAAACAGGCGAAAGACATGTCGCTACAATGTTACAGGTAGCCCACACACACACACACACACACACGTTGTGCCTTAGCTCTGCATCAACACAACAGCTGATGTTTTTCTGGAATGATGATGTGTGATTGTGATCCGTAAAGAAACAAGAATTGAATAGCAGTGAAATAAATTGGGTTGTTCTGTTGAGTGCGGAGGAACAACAGTTATTTGATGTTCATGCACATCGCGTTTTCGACTAATCCGTCAGTGAAGTGAATCCTTTGCAAACTGCCGGCGTGTGTGCTGACATTCTCACTCTCTTCATTAATAACAGGCACACTGTAGCACGACACGCCCCCATTGCATATTGAGTAAAATGTCAACGTTAATAATCAGACTTTTGCATTTTCTCCTCAGCGCTACTTTATAACAGATCAAGGAGAAACTTCCAATCCCATCTGATGACTCACATTTAGTCAATTGTTTCTTTTTAGCTGATCTGGGAACAGTTGGCGCTAAATAAGAAGTAGAGCGTTTAAATTTACTTTCTCATGGGGAAAGTACTCCCACCAATTTGGCATTGTAATGGAGGTTCTGTCTCAAATGATGTAATAATTCAGTGAATAATTACAGATTTGATTATTGCTTCCTCTTCTTTCCTCACACTGATTTATTTGCAATGTGTCATGTACTGCTAAATGGCATTGTCGTTCTATTTTGAATAGATTTAGTGACAGTGAGATATTGTGAGTTAGCCAGTTGCCCCATGTTTTAAGTGTTTTAAAGCTGACTATATAATTGTTTGTTGAGGTCAAAAACAAAGCAAGTGGCACAGTGAAAACTCCATCACACTACTCTGTTAATCCAGTCTTAACTTTTCTTTTTCCAGGTGCAGGACTGCCATGTGGTAAAGCACCTGTCCAAGGAAGAATTCGATGGACACACCGCCGCCCTCTTGGTTGGAGGGAAAAACGTATCTCCATTCCATGTAAGAAATGGCTGTTAACACAATAAGAAAATGCATGTGTTTTTAATCCTAGCTGTCATACTGGATTGACATATTATGATGTAACTTTGACTAAATTATTGTAGCTGTCATGTTTCTTTCTGGCTATAATCTATAGTTTATTTTTTATTTATTCAAAGGTTCAGTAATTGTTTTGTAGTAAATTGTAACGTTTGAGAAAATCTTATCATATGCTCCTAATAACAGCAGTATTGGGTGGAGGCTGCTTCACCAAATACTTAGCGGCATCACAGTGTCCATTTTTGCCTCATTTCAGTTTTGGCTACATTTCATGATCATTAAAAACTCAAATCTAATCTTTGCGACAGCTTTATGGAGGCATAACTGGGTTTTGTCATTTCCCTGCAGCATTGAGCCTCTGAGTTCTATGAAAACAGATCCATAGTCAGGAAATGATACTCACCCACTAACCATCAGTGACTATCTCTCATCTCTGGCGTCTAAATAAACTGGATCCGATAGATTTCATTGCTGCTATTTCCAGCGGACATTGACATGCACACACACACCGTTGCAAATTGTCTTCCATGCTGGTAATAAACTCAAAGGTCCCACTACTGCATCAGACTGCATATCTGACCTCTATAACGCAAACACTGCAGCCCAAAGTGACAGAACGCAACCTCGGCTCCTCTGCTTACTCTGATCCAATGCGTCTCTAGGGGTGAAATCTCAGTGTTTTGGTTTTTCCCCTGAAGAAAATTGTCTCTTTAGTATGTATATGTATACACGTGTGTGTATAAATATAATGAGGCATTTTTATTTTCAAATGTTTCATCTGTGTATTTAGGGTAAAAAAAACAACTAACAAATGAACGATGATGAATCAAAGCGTGATGTATTCGTCGGGGTCTTGGTAGGCCGCGGTTTAGAATCCCTCGCACATCGCCTCGCCGCTCTCCAGTCAGCGGCAGAGTTTGTCGGAGCGAGAAGCTTTGGCAGGCTGATTTTCACCCTTCTGTTGAGAGGGAGAGGGAGAGTTTTCAGTGACTGGAGGGGCTGAGATGAGAGCGAGCCGACTGAAAGCAAATGTCAGAGCGGCTGACTGCCAAGCGCGTGCGTGTGTGCGTGTGTGTGCGTGCGTGTGCGTGTGTTGGCTCCTGTACAGTGAGAACAGGCCCACTGTTAATTTTAATATGCCAAAGTCCAACTGCTGTTCGTTCTTCTTTCAGCACTTGAATTCCCTCCTCACCATTTTCTCTCTCTTCCGTCACTCTGACCGACAGAAGTCTGAAGAGCAAATGGAGATGTTCAGGAACGCCGGCGTGCCCCCGAAACAAAAACTCACCACCTTCAAAGTCTCCGACAACGCCCTCATAAAGCCAGGTATTCACATCGGATGTAGCTTATAAATGGATGGATAATTGTTTACTATATTTTCATGACAAACAATAAATGTTTGTTTTTTTTGGCAGCCTTGTACAATTGTAGTATTATCTGGTTTGTGTGTTCAGGCACTCCTCTTTTTGCGGCACATTTCCGTCCAGGCCAATATGTGGACGTTACTGCCAAATCGTAAGTCCATTTTCTGCCAGCCTTCCCTTCTTGCTTCCTCGTTGCTTCCTCTCCTATTTCCTACACCCTTTTAGCCCCAGCGTCTATATATATATATATATATATATATATATATATATATTATATACATATACACATACATACATACATATATAACCCTAACCCATTTTTTTGTTTTACTTTAATAAAAAGTCTAAACCTCTTTTTTTATATGTATGAATATGAATTTTCTCCTGTGCGTAGCATTGGTAAGGGTTTTCAAGGTGTGATGAAGAGATATGGGTTCAAAGGTCAGCCGGCCACCCACGGCCAAACCAAAACTCATCGCAGACCAGGAGCTTCTGGACCTGGAGGGGTTAGACACACACACACACACACACACACACACATACTGACACTCATCCCTGCCAGATATGAACAGTTGGCTTCGTGTAATCCAGTCATGTGAGCGTGCGTGTCTTTTATCATCTGCGTCAAGGATCCGGCCAAAGTCTTCAAAGGGAAAAAGATGCCTGGCAGGATGGGCAACGTCTTTGTCACAGCTTACGGACTGAAGGTACACAGTCACTCACAAGGCCGCGGTTTGGAACTCTCTTGTCCTCCACTGCATTGTCCGGTACCCTCTCACCTGCCTCTTCCCTCCTCCAGATATGGAGGGTCAATACCAAGTGCAATGTGCTGTATGTCAACGGCTCGGTCCCCGGCCACAAGAACTGCGTGTTAAAGGTAAAAAATAATCCTATTCAGATACACTAGGAAATCAAAGGTCAATCCCAGCATGGTTAGCGTTGCGACAGAGACAAGTGACCTCGCACCTCTAAAACACCTTTACACCTGCAAGACGGTGCGATCCATCTTAATGACACCGTGCTGGATCAGCTGTGTGTGTGTGTGTGTGTGTGTGTGTGTGTGTGTGTGTGTGTGTGTGTGTGTGTGTGTGTGTGTGTGTGTGTGTGTGTGTGTGTGTGTGTGTGTGTGTGTGTGTGTTGGGGTGTGTGTGTGTGTGTGTTGGGGTGTTCTTCTGCAAGGGGACGGGAACGTGCACCGTAATGGTGTTAATAATATCCACAGCATCCATCTCCATACTCAGCACGTTGCGTTCGCCTCGCGACGATGACTATTTGTTTTGCAGACAAGTGATAATGAATACAAGTGTGCATCGCATTTCACCCAGCTCAGCGGTCCAACACACACACACACACTCTTAGAGTCACTTATATTAAATTGCCTTAAAGGGCACACAAAATGGTTAATTATGTTTGTTCATTGTTTGTTTTTGTTGTTGGGTGCTGCTCTAATGTCTCTATATAAATGCTGTTTTATTGATTTCAAATTAAGAAAAAAAGGCTGCAACTGATAATAACCTTTTATTATATTTTTATTCAGAAAAAGCTTTTAGATCCGCTGCAGTCTGACCACAGGGAGAGGGAATGGATGTAATTAATATGGGGACACATAAGAAACAGATCTGGTACTGATTTGGTAGCCAGTACATGCCTCGGCCCCCTGGGCAGGAATGGCAGACCTTGCCACTAACAATAGAGAGTACTTATGTGTGTGTGTGTGTGTGTGTGTGTGTGTGTGTGTGTATATATATATATATATATATATATACACATAGATGTGTTTGATTTCTTGAGGGTTTGTTTTGCCTCTGAAGGGGGGGCATGACGCGAGGTTTCAACTGCTGATTAGATTGAAAGAAATCTTTATATAATAAATTGCTGTAACACATTTTCCAGACCCCATGCTAGCAGTACCAAAGAACTTGATTTCTTCTACAAGCTGTAGAAAACTCAAAGATAGTGTACTTCAATAATTCAATAAAGCCCAGAAAAACAAATCATCCTCGCATTGGAGAAGTTGGAGGATGCAGGCGTTTTTTTTTTTTCCTTTGCTTTCTTCACAACAACAATCTTTAAAGCTGTAGGCAACAATAAGCAACTACTTCTGTCACTTAATTGTTTCAGAATTAAGAATGTACTTACTGCCATTACATACGATACGTGTGTGTGTGTGTGTGTCTTTTCCAGATTAGAGATACTATCCTGCCAACAAGGAGCTCCACCCTGCTCAGCCTTCCTTTCCCCACTTACTTCACAGAAGAGGAGGGCGACCTGGATGAAGACCTGTACGACGACAACTTGTTCATTCACACAGACCCGTCGTTAACACTGACCTAACCACACACACACACACACACACACACACCCAAACCCACAACTCCATGTCTGGATCTTGTAATAAAGAGTAATTGCTTTGAACGTCCTGTGCCCTCTAGTTTATTTTTTTGTGTGAGATGCAACAGCACAGAGCCTGTCTTGTTTGATTTTAAAATGTATTTCGCCCCCCCACCCCCCACCCCTTCCTTGCCCACCCCCCTGAAACCATGGTAACTGTGATGATGATGATGTCACTAGAGGATCCCCGAGCAGAGAGAGGGTAAGAGAAGAAAAGAAGAAAAAAAAGACAGTAAAACAAAACAAGTGAGGCAGATGTGGTGTAGAAATGTGCAATATCCTTGCAGGGTGCAGGATAAGCAGGGGGGGGGGGGGGGTTCAATGAGTTGCGCAAGCAGAGTGAGAAGAATACAAACAGGAGGGAAAGGCTCTGTTGGTCGGTGGAGGGATGAATGTGCTAGAAGTTACAGAGGCGGATACAAAGGAGTGAAACGGGGAGAGGTGGAGGTGGCCGGGGAGGTGTGGGGAGGGCGGGAGGCAGGATGGAGGCTGCATGACAAAGGCTGACATTTGTGCATAAGAGGATAAATGAGGACATTAATGTTGCAGCAGGAACCGCTGGGCGCTTAAGTCTGTGTGTTCGGGTTCAAGCGATGAATTAAAATAAGGACGCTGAAAGATTATTAAATAATCAAATGAGAATTATCTCTTCCAAATTGTTTGTTTCGTTTAGGGTGGATGTATCCCCCACAGGCCTGCTTAGGATTCATGGCTGTCATGTAAGAACACGGCTCAGATGGCTTTGAGGCTCTGTGACGCCTCGCGTGCAACAGCGGGTACTCCCACTCTGCATTGACGCCTTTCCCCCCCTGATTCAAACGCCACTTGCAGCTGCTTCACCCAGAAATGCGTGATGTGCGGCCGTGATTTTTAAAAAAAAAAAAAAGACGTTCACGGTGGTTTAATTCAGTTGGTGGCAAAACCACGTCACATGCCACAGCGTGTACGTCTGTGAGGAGGCAGCAGCTCCTTTGAAATGGTCACGATGGCGTTTGAAAGTTCTGCTCTGTGGAGCCTGCCATCATGGGACGCTCGTCGTCTCATGATGCTCTGGTTTTTAACATTTTAGTGTCAGGTTGTGTCACATGATTCAAAAATAAAAATATATAAAATATAAAATGTTTAATATTATGAATAATACAATTCTAAAACCGGAGCAAATTCCTTTCACAGGTTTGTTAAAGCCCTAGTTGACGTCTTCGAAAACGCTTTTTTGGTTTGATCAAAATAAACCCATCAAATAATAAATAATAAATGATGTCCGGTGATCACGGTGCGCCGCGTGTATGATTTGACGGCATCTATCGGTGTGGTTCTGGCCTTGCCAGGCTGCAGTACCGCGAGCAGGAACGGATGCAGGAACACGTGGTACCGGCGTCCGCTTGCCTCAGAGGCCTCACTTGACCCGATGACATCTAAGCATAAACGGAAGTCGGCCTGCGGAACCACAGTTTTTCACTCTGCAGCTCACGATACCACAGTTTGCCAGCGTAAAGCAAAATGCTCTCGCTCGAGTGCTTTCGCCCGTCCTGAGCCGCTGTGCAAACATCACTTCCCTCTGTGAAAAGGGCAAATCTGGTCATCTGGCTGCTTTCTTGTCTGTCAAAAACGGTCCAATGTGTGATCCCTAAAAGGACTCGCGTTGGTTTTGGCACATGACTTGAGATTACTTACAGCGCGTGGGTGAAGGTCGCAGTGCATTTGTGACTGACATGATGGGTTCTCTACTTCTGCTGGCTCATTAGCAAAGAGGACGTACAGTCAAGCAGAGCCTTCCGCTCAATTGCTCTGCGTGCACACACATACACACACAAACACACACACACACACACGTTGTTTTATTGCCTCCAGCAAGCAACATCTTTTGCCTGCTAAGTGACTGGTCAGCGCTTACGTTGTTACCTCCTGTGCAGAGTTTACACAAGAAGTGTTGAAGTGACCTGCGACTGGAAGAACACGTGCACACACCCACACAAACAGATCAGCATGTGTGTGTTTGTGCAATATGAATTATTGAGTGTGTTATTTGAGGGACAGCTGGCTGTTGAACACATTAACTCCCTCAGTTAGAGAGCCACTCGTAAGTCAGTGGTGGCAGAAGCGAGTCTGTAAACAGGGAGGAGAGAGGAATTAGAGACCGTTAATGCAATTTCCCACCGACTTTAGTATCAGTACACAACAAATTATAAAATATTTACATAAATTCTCTATTTAGTCAATTAATATAAGCATTAATCTTCTCACCAGAAAGAGAATAGGAAGTTATTCTTAGTAGACTAAATAGAATCACAGTGCAAACCGGGACGTATGAGAATCATTTTAAGTCTTGTAGACTCAAGCACTTGCACAGCATAACGTGTACATATGTGCATAAGCGTTCCTTCCTATCACGGCAGCGAAGCCTCAAATCCTATTTTACATGCATTCCTCCAAACCAGATGAAGATGAAGGGATTCCACGGATATTTGAATGGATGCTTTTATTATAGTGTAATCCAACAAGAGCGGTTTGTCAAACAAAAGAGAAGAACCCTGCTCGTAATTTTCACATCCATCACCGCACATCCCTTTAAGCCTCACCGCCGGTGGTCCTGCTGTGGCGAGCCCCTCCCTCGGTAAATTTGGGTTCCTTCCTTCCAGCACCACTGGGTGAAGGCAGGGTGCAAGCCTTTGGGTCTCAACTTCCCTCTCAGCAGGTGGTGTGTGTGTGCGTTTGCCTCTACTTATCTGACCTTAGAAAAACATATTCCTCATTGCGTCTCATTGTCTCACTCTTAACTCCAATGTTGGCGCTGAGACATCTCCATGGTAACAAGGGCCAATGGAGGATTAGGAAAGTAGGAGTAGGCTTTGGAATGGGGAACGAGGAGAAGGCAACGTATGGAAACAAAGACCAACGGAGTTGTTGACCGAAAACATTCAGGCCTTTCCGAAACCGTCGGATACAGAAAGGCGGTTCGTTACACCAGTGGCCGTGCAGGATGTCGGCAATCATCCTTTACCTTTCACAGCAGCAGCGTGAGCTGTAAAAGCACGTGCGCTGTGTTGTGGGGTTTATAAAGAGCCGTGTGGTGACTGGGAGGTAAATGTCATCGGTTTTCAGCCGGAAACCTTCACCGCAAGAATGTGACGGCGGGATACCAAGTAAATCAATATGGAAGCCAGGGGGGGAAATTGCAGGAGGGGGTGGGTTAAGAGAGAGGGATGTTACCGCTCCAAAAAAAGAGGAGAAGAAGCAGGAGAAAAGGAGTGGAAGGAGGGAGAGAAGACTTATAGAGTGGAGTTGACTGCTCCTCCTGCCTGGCATTTGCCAGAGAAATTGAATAAACGTCACTCAAACAGAAATAAACAGTAGATCAGTTGGAAACTGTTTTCAGCAGTGGATTAATAGATATTTGGTTTGTTTCGGGATATTTACAGAAGCATGTGTGTGGCATGGACTGAAAACATACTACAGCCCGTGTTCACTGCAATAAAAGAACATGTCATCCAGCTTAGTGTTGTCAGTAGATCTTGGATAACAATGAGGATAGTTCTGGTCATTTTGTAGGAAGTATGTGAAACACATGGTGGTGAGCGGATAAACACAAAGGAACACAAATGTATTTTCAATAAAAGTGCACACTTCTCCTTGACACACGACTATGCACGCACACAAAGTGATGTTCAGAAGCTCTCATTCCTCAATAGAAAACCATTTGGACTAACTCACTGAGAGGAGCGACAGACAAATAAAATCGGATCATCCAGATTTGATGGAATTCTGCAGACAGAGAAAATATTTTTGACGTTCCTGTTTCTTCTGCAAGTAAAAGAACAGATGAATCAAGATTTAGATAAAAAAAATTGGCATTTGTATGAAAATGAAGTCAATTAACTGCATTTTGTGGGTAGGCAATTGCACTAATTATAAAAAGCTCCATCTGCTAGGTAGGCATCTTATGAGATGTGTGTGTGTGTGTGTGTGTGTTTGTGTGTGTGTGTGTGTGTGTGTGTGTGTGTGTGTGTGTGTGTGAGGTAGGGAAGGGAGGACATAGCGAGAAAGATAAATTACATCTGTTTTGGGTCAGCAAAAAAACTTTGCAGCCTCACTTAAAGACGCAGTAATGTAGCTACCAGCAGGCAGTACATTCAGTTGGCCTATAGCACACACACACATCTGCAGTACGCAAAGATATAACAACCCAGCTCAGCATTAGCTGCACACACACACACACACACACACACACACACAAAGACACACACACCTGTGTACTACCACAGTTCTCATCTCCTCCCCTGCAGAGCTCTAAACACCAAAGATCATGATAGATTGCCCTGATATCTGCATGATAACAGTATCAATTATCACAGTATCATGTCGATTCAGCCCACATTCCCTCAGTCGACTGAGGGTGAATGCAAATGAAGATGCAGATCAGCAGTTTCCAAGTACCAGGGGCCCTGTCTGAATGGAAAGTAGCAGTGTGTGTTGGACTGCAGGGCAACGGCGCCCCTCTGTGGTTCGTACAGGAGCTGCATGCACACACAAACACGCAGACACAGAAAAGTGGGACAAGTCGGAGAGAAGGTGGTGCAAGGTGACGTCTTAGAGTAGTAATGCAGCCCAGGGCAAGGCTCAGCCCAAGCATGAATCGTGTAATTGAGCCATATTCCTCGATTTATCTGCTCTCCGCACAGCGTTCCCATTCAAACCTGGGTTTCGCTGCTACTCAAAATGTTATAACAAGGCAGGATGTTTCTGACCTATAAGGTACAAAGCAATGTCCCACGGTAGAAATATGTTGTAACCAAACCTCTTTTTTTCTGATATAAGTTGATCATATTAAGTACCTTAAAGGTATCTCATCAGCTGGTCACAAAGAAACAGGTCTGGAAAATGAGTTATTATTGCAATTAAACATGAAGTCATAAATGTATTCTCCACACTTACTGTGGCTACTTTTATTATTCAGATTACATGCAGATTTCATGCAGCAAAAGAAAAAAAAAAGATTTCCAAAAAGGTAATTGTTATTTTAGTTTCAATGTCAGACCAAAATGAAACTTTATTAAAGCCACTGGGCTCCTCTATGCCCTTGTAAAAACTCTAGAGGCATTTCTCGATACTCCAACAGTAAAAAAAAAAAAAGAAGGACATATCAAGGACACATCATAGGCACCGTGCAGGTGGAGGACGACAGGAGGGCTCGTCGGAGGCGTCAAGTGTCCATTAACGAATAGGAAACTCAACTTGAAAGCCTGTCAATTACCGTTTTCATGTCAACACAGCCCATTGCTGATGAGTGAGCACAGCAGGGAGGATAACATCACCTGCACCGTCCATCTGAACCACAGTGTTTTTAATCCAGGAAACAGTCAAGAGAACAAAAGCTGGCTGAGCCGCTGCAGCCTGCAGCTGTTAACCACTGCGGAGGTCGTCACATTGCGTGAAATGGGCGTCCAGTTTTAATTGGAATGGCCCAAAGAAATAAGTGCCTTCTGCAAGAGGTAAGCAGATTCATTCCTAAACGGCAAAGACAAAAGCACTGTCCTTCACGTTATAAATAATACAGTAACATGAGGAAAACATGCAGTGGAAACTTTAAGAGGATGCAAAGGGAATCAATGCATGAACTAGATCAATACGCCGTGAGGGATACGTGCAGTCTTTTTAGGTGATGTGTTACTCTAGCTTACTCTACTCTTTGCATTCTCCTTTCAGACAAAATAAAGGATGAATCCTAGACTGCAAACAAACTCCAGATCCGCCCTGGAGGGATCATCGCCTCTGGAACGGATCCGTCACACGGAGCCCGGATTTGATTTGGATCAGTCCACAAAGCGGATCCATTACTTCAAACTAACCCCAGAAATATCTCAGATCAGATCATTTAATATGCTTCAAATGGAAGAATAATGCAACCATAAAAATCAAAAAGGTTTTATTTAAAAAAAAAAAGATCTACATGGATTTTAAGATTTGTACACAACACACATTTATTTTTGGTCAGTGAGTGGAGCGTTGGTAGTGGCGCGCCTCCGGGAGGTGCCGCGGTCTGCTGCCAGGTTGAACCACCGAATGGCATGTTTGAGAATGTCATCGTCTGTGGCGTCACGTGTCGAGCGATTCTTTCTGACGGCATCTGTAATGACACAAGTGGATTGTACAAAATCACACACGTAGCACACATGCACGTTTAAAAGCTAGAAAAGGAAGGACGTCTGGGAAACATGCAAATTTGAAGACCGCTGGGTGATTTCACATTGTTTATCAGTTAGTTACTTACGCAGGAGCAGCGTCTTTGATGTCATCTGGCTGAAGGCCTTTTTCCCATTCACCCCTTTCCAGTTGATGCTCTTACCAACATCATCGCTGAACATGCGGGCGAGGATGTTCCATGTAACCCGTTTTATGTCATATCCGCCGATGGTTGCCAGGGAGGAAATCTAAAAACGCATAATAAAAATAAAAAACACCATTATATCTGATATTTTACAGAATGGTTAAACAAAACATTTCCATCAAACAGGGCATTATCTTATAAAAACAAAACTCACCACACTCTTCTGCAGCTGAAAGTTGGAGGGATCATTGAGCCGTGCCTCAAAAAGAGAAACTTCCTCCACTGTGCTCAGTGGAAACCGAACCGGGTCTTCACTCCACTCAACCTCAGGGCCAGTTGTCTGTTGCTTATTGTGAATAAGATGGTCAAATCTTGCCAGCAATTGGTCTTGCTGCTGTTTCACTTGATCTAGCTGCTGTTTGATGTTCTCCATTACACCCAGCATATGAATTTGAGCCGCTGTTAACACAACATTAGAATTTGGTTAAAGAAGTAAGGGGACGCCTGATTAAGAAAGATTGCACTTTAAGCACTAAACATTGTGCTTACCACAGCAGGCAAAACCCTCGGATCCACGCCATCCTCCTTGGCCAGTTGGTCCACAACGGCTGCTTGTAGACGGCGTTTCTTCTGCTGGTCGTCCACTTTCATATTGCACATCTGATGGAGTACATGAAAGAGGTGCAGCAATAGGGAGAACTGTCCCTATAGTGGTTGAACCTCTGTCTCTTTTACAGGTATTTTCCTTCTTCTTGGCGTCGTCATCATCATCGTAGTCCCCAACAAAATGGCTATGAAGGGGGCTAGAAAAATAATCATTTGTCATAATATAACCCTGAAGGATGCTTTAAAAAAAAAATTAAGGTAAACATGCTCAAAAGAAAATTTAAAACGTATATGTATTTACTCACACTGTCATTGGCGCTCTCTTCAGAGGAATTGCCTCTTCTTCAGACTCTTGATCAGATGTGTCGGAAGACATATAGTTATTCGTCCTTTGCCTTGCCTCCAAGTAATTACCTAAAAATGTACAGTCCTCCCTAATTTGTTCCAGTCTTTTTTCAACATCTTGACGGACCCTCCGTCTTAGTGTGGAGCTGGAGACGGGCCCAGTCTTTCTCTTCATTTTATCTAAAACCAGACAAAAAAATACCATACAATATACATTTGTGTGTGATATATATTCATTTCATTAAAACTGTCAAATTAGTCTTTTAGGCTGCTGTGAAAACATTTCCCTCCAAACAGGTGTGTAATAATGCTGCTCACCCAAGATGCAGCGGGGGTCCCTTTGTGGGGACTACGTGACAGTGATTCCTGTGGCTGGAACCAGCTTTACAGAATATATACTTTTTATTGACAATCTCTAAATCCAAACAATCGAAACCAAACTAAACTGCACCATGCGGGAGGTGAGTGTAGTCAGGCGGAATTGGAGGTATTTGTCACCAAACATGTAGGCACGTTATGACTACACCACTGCGCGCGCACAGCACAAGTGTACCTGCGCATAGCAGGTACGGTAAACTCAAACAACACGGGAAGACCCGCATGCGACTCTACTACCCCCCTTCCGCACGGCACAGTGCACACGAGAAAGAAACACAGGAAGCAAGCGGGGGGCTCTGGTTTTTGGGGCACTGGTTTTTCGTTAAAAAAGTAAACAAACAATATTTCCTACAAAAAGGAAACGTTCAACAAACATTTGGTAGAACATGGTAAAAGTTTTCATTTGTCCTTCTAGGCCACCGTCCTCTAGAAATCCTCATTGTTTTTTTCTATGACCTAAAAAGAACACACCGTGTTTTGAAAATGTCACTCTTAAAAAAAAAAAAAAGAAAAAACGCTCACCAAATCAAGGGCTTAATTTGTCGTCGGCGATTCTCCGTCGCGTGGGTCCTGATGGCGGGCGGCCCGCGTCCTGCCTGCGCTGGTTGAGCGAGCGAAGGAAAAGGCGCGTTCATGTGCGCGGCCAGGAGGCGGGGCGGATCCGCTGCGCGCGTGCCCCAGCACCGGCTTTAGGCTGTAGATTCGGGCGACCTGGCGGCGGATCCGCCCCTGAGCCGACTGCGGTCTGGGCTGCAGTTTAGTTGCATTTTAGTTTTTTAGTCATTGCTACGAAATGTGTGAGACGTGGTCGATCATTTCTTTTGCGCGGACACGCGTCGGCTGCCTCTTAAAATCACCGTAGACAGCCGCTGATCATTAAAATGGGATTTCTGTGATTTACTGCATTGATATTTTATTTTATTGTATTCCACAAGACGGCAGCACAGTCCATCCTGTCCACTACATGTTTCAGCACTGCTGTCCCTTTTAGTGCTCGTTTTTCCTCCCTGCTCTTTGCTCTCCCCGTCTTCAGAACACACTACCACGTGTTGTTTTGTGTATTTATTGAGGATTAGAAACATGAAAAACATACAAAAAAGCCTGTGAAAACATGACGTAATTGTTAACATTGAATAGCAAAAGATGTATACAGAGCTTTGATAATACTAAGGCTATTAATGAACATCATTTTCACCGGTCGGGACGTTGGCACCATGCTAGGAGAGCGTGTTCACATGTAGGGGTTCATTTTTGTGCCTGTGTGAGCGGCCCCCTGAGCTTTATTATTATTTACAAATGTGAATGTTTTGCTGCAGCAAGTACGCAGTGTTTTGTGTGTGTGTGTGTGTGTGTGAGAGAGAAAGTGTATTTCAGTGCATCCATGTCTGAGTTTTAGGGAGTGTGGTTTATGCAGAGTTTTAGTTTTCTTGCTCCTTCGAGCAGGCCGGCTGACATACTCCACTAGCTATGAGCATGAGGAGACAGGGTGCAGATATATATATGGTGCATGGATAATCTATGTTTATCACTAATAAAAAAGTTAGAGCCGCAATGGACATGTTGCTGAGCAGATTAGTTTAGGACGGATGTGTGTGTGTGTGTGTGTGTGTGTGTGTGTGTGTGTGTATGTGTGTGTGTGTGTGTGTGTGTGTGAATACATGAGGCTCAAAGAGGTCAAGAGAGTGGTGGCAGAGAACGGGTGCTGACCGGGCTGTACTTCACCCTGGATGGAGATGGCGGAGGTTGGGTCAGGTGAGGGGTAGAGGGTGATGGACGAATGTGTCCACTCCGGGACTGTCTCCCGGTCCCAGAGCACTCTGGGCCGGGGCATTGCAACCGACCTCTGGGTCTGCGTAACTCAGGTGGGGTGGTGGAGGAGGAGGAGGTGGGCATGCATTGGTATTTAGAGGGGGAGTGATGGGAGGACAAGCGGCAGGTGGGGGAAGGATATCCACCAGGAGTAGAGTGATGCCCGGGTGACGGGTGACGGCGAGGTGAGCATCGCCTCCCGGGCGAGGGTTCGTTGTTATTAGGTGGTCGGTCCTTGGTGCACTTGGGGGATTTGGGCGACTTAGGCACCATGGCGGACCTGGGCGTCTTGGGTGTTTTGGGCGATTTAGGTATTGGGTGAGAGCAGTAGGAGTTGGCACTGTGAGCGTTGGGCGCTTGGCTGGGAGGGGCGGAGTCTCCGTTGTTGGCAACCTTGTACAGGAAGACGTCGTACTGTAGAGGCGAGCTGGTCTCGGAGTGGAGCTTGGCCTCTTTGGGGAGGAGCACTTCCAGGCCGATGGTGACTCCATCCTGATGTTGAAATATGGAAAGTAGAAGGGTGGAAAAATGTAGAAGGCCAGAATGAAGAAATAAAATAAAATAGAAAGAAATATATAGGCATGGATGAATTATGAGACAACAAACCCCCGGGCACAGACACATGATCTTGGTAACAACTGATTTCATGGCCACTTTCTGGATAAACGACATTAACACGTCATCACCTTTTAAGTTAAAAACAACAATACGTGACTATTTACACATACAGAAAATGGAGCAACACGCGTTCACTTGGAGTCTTTTTTTGTAGTCAATGAATGAATGTAAGTCAAAACTCAAACTACAACTAACTCTCTTTGTTGGTCTGCACCGAATGTAAAATGTCGTCATGCTTTTCCCCAACAACAATACAGGGGTTTTAAGGAAAAATCCAGCTTAAAATATTAATGTTCTGAGAGGGAGGATTAAAAAAAGGGGTGTATTTCTGTGGTGGCTTCCATTCAATTTGGAGAGCTGTCCGTGGTGCTGAATTGGAACACAGTAACCATAGTTTGTGTGGTGCAATCTGCCGGCGGCCTAAGCGGTAACACAAAAGCAGGGTCAGCAGTGCAGTCAGTTGTTGTTAGCAGGGGAGCAGTTTTAGGCAGTAGTTAGCTTCATGATGAGCAGACATGCAAAGAAAGAGAGAGAACAAGAAGGAAAGTAGAGCTCAGAGCAACACACAGGGACGAGCTGGATAAAATTAAAAAGATTTATTCCAACAACTGTGAACTATAATTCTCCATACCCCCAAAAGTACAAAAGAACCTCAAGTACATTAAAGTATTATAAATCACATTGAAAACCAAGACACAGCGTGTGTAATATAAGTTCAAATATCAACTCCAAGCAATTATTTTTACCTCATGTAATCTAGACAAATCCACTTATTAGTAATGTCAAACATGAATGTTCCGCAAATACAGATTCACTTGATTTCCACTTACTTTTTTTTGCAAATATTACGTTTTACGTCAGACACTTTGTCAATAACAACAATGCATGCGGGCAGAGAGGGAGAGTAAGGCGAGGGAGGCAGAGGCGGGGGGGGGGTTGGGAACAGGAGAGGAGACAATGAAGGAGCGAGAGTTCGTTGGCCAAAGACCAAGGCAGGGCATCAGTTGAGAGGAAAGTAAGTCATTAATTGGTCCAAGCCAGAGATTTTAGTCCAGCTTAAGAGGCAATAGAGGAAAGAAGGGAGGTGCCACTATCTGATCGGCATCGCCATGGCAGCCTTGTAAACAGGACTGTTGTGCTTCTCAAGTGTGTGGTGCTTGCTTTTGACATTAGGCCCGATTGGACTGTTAAAAATACGCAATATGCACTTTGCAACATTACATAACAATTTTCTCTAGTTTGTGTGCTCGTTAAATGGGTTTGCTCTGGTTCTCCAACAGCGCACCGTGGCATCCGGTGATGTTATACCAGGTTGTTCTGGAGCGAGTTTACCTCGGCGTTCTCCTCAGTGTTGTTAGGGGTGTGGTGGCCGTGGTCGTGGGCGACGGAGGTCGGGCGGTTGTTCTCGTGTTTGGGGGAATGCGAGTTGAGGATATTCATTGACCCCTCTTCCTTGGCTTGTGGGGGCTTGGCTGGGTATTCCTGCTTCTGAGGATCATCCTGTGGGGGGAGTTTATTACCTTTTTAAAACATACCATCAGTTTTATGTACAAACACACCTGAATACACACACACACGCGCAGGACGCATAAGACAAAGTTAAAAATTTTTGGTGTGGTTGCACCTGACAGAGTCTGGGTGGAGCCTCACATGCTTTGTTAATAGATATCTTTTGTAGATAAGATGTGAATTACACATCATTTGAATGAACTGGGTAACATTTCTTGAAATATCCAATTCACTGGATGAGGAGATCATTTAAAAGGGAACAGCAGAAAATAATAAGCTGGCTGCGCTCTCCCCCGATAATAGTAGAATAGAAGGGGCAAGTGTCATGTTGGGTTTCTTTAAGCTCTTATGATCGTTACTAAGCTGATACGGGTCACTCTATGGACTGATACTGATACTGTATTCGTGTACTTGTATTCAGCTCAGCATGAAAAAAAAAGCAATCCCACCGCTGACATTTAAAAAGCTGCATTGCAGACAAAGTGTCTGCCCAAGCTTTTTAGCCTCTGACCTGACATTCAGAGCGTCCCGAAGTCACAGACACACATAAGTGCATAACCACTGCACTGAAATGCCAGCCGAGCTCGGAGATTACGGGTTTTTATTAAAAAAGCAAATTACAATTTGTTCACTTAATTTAGGCCAGCCAGGTATCGCTAATGGACTGCAAATTAATACACAAGTTTTTAAAATCCATCTGCCTGCGCTTGTGTTTGCATGCTATAATCATTTAAAAAGCTGTGTTTGTCAATGACAACAAAACTATTGTGTACGTCTGCATGTGTGGGCTTGTAAATTACCAAGCCATCGATTGATTGGCATGTCACTGACATCTGAAGGTCGTGGGGACAGCAGGCCGTAAGTAGGGCACCATCGATTGGCCCCACTGGCTACTGCTGGACAAAAGTCGCTAAACGGCCTTTCACATTACACACAACTAGTTCAAAAAGCTTAAAGTTCTGGGAGCCAAATGTTCTGTTATGATATTATTCACTGCCCGTGGATAATCTCTGTTCATCAGCCTCTGTTAACAAGATTTTCTATTGTTTATTGAGGTTCAGAATATAAGCAAGCATCAGTAAACCTACATATTTTGTTGGTTTAGTAACCCAGTTACTAAGCGATCGTTGAACACAACACCAATGGGCACAAAACCCCACGAACACACAAACATGGATTGAAATGAATGCATGAATGAATGTGCTGAATATAACTGTAGAGAAGCACAACATGCACAACCTTTGCTAGAGGAAAAGGGGAAACCTGCAACACAGGGACCTTGAAATGGCTGACTGAACTTAATCGGTACAAGAGTGAAGCCGGCAGTTAAAACAAAATGGAGGCCGATCTTTCCCATAAAGCTTCTCCAGGAAGCTGCGAAGGCACAGGTAAGTATGCGGGAGCTAGCTATTTAATCACACGGCTTAACACCTATTTGCAGGATGCTTTGCGCGGGGGTGATCAATCATTTCTACCTACAGAGTTCCTGGAATGCAGCTGATACGAGATCAGCTGCCGAGAGAGTTTGCGGGGGCGGGGGCCTGAATGGAGGGCCAGAGGTGGCGTCTAGCAGCTGCACAGTGGGGGTCACAGCAAAGCCAGGGAGGGAAATTGCCGTAGCGCAATGTGGGGATTTCCACTGTGCTTACCTTGAAGTGATTATAAGAGTTTCTGGGTTTACATTCCCAGGTATAGCTGGTTGTTGATGGCCTCTGATGGGGACAGCATTAAACACACACAAACTAGACAATTGAAATTGTAGGTGGGAATCCCATTTAGCAGCACACGTTACACAGACGTTACGAGCTACAGTTAGCTGGTGTGAGAACTGTCTGCAGGAACAGATACATGGCAGTGAATAGAGACAGAAAGACAGATACAAAAATCAAATTGCGGGCAGAGCGAAAGCAGAGGAGTCGACATCATGAACAAAGAGGAAAACAGATGGAGAACACACAGGATGGACGAAGAAAGGACAGCGTGGAAAGTCATACACATGAACAAAAGAGATTGAATGGAAGGAGAAGAGGAAAGTTGTGGCGTACCTGACAGATAATGTTGTCATAGTACGCCAGGTTGTGAGTGTGAGCTTGCGGAGCGATCGGAGGGGTGTCGCACAGTTTTCTTACGTTTGGCTGCGAGCCGTCGGCTGTTGTGGAAACGGAGAGGCCGTCTGTCTGAGGCTCGCTGCTCTGTAGGCGGTACTTACTGCAGGAGGCAAAAGGTAGAGCGGTGTGTGACAAAAATATTTAGTTGCGTTGCTTTGCACAGTGTGAAACCGGGGTTAAATCCCCTTGTACATCACACACACACACACACACACACCTGCGTTTGCGAAGGCGTATATTCTCACTCTTGAGGCGGTGCAGACTCTTGGCAAAGAATACGATGATCATGAAGAGGAAGATGACCACCAGGGAGGCCACGCCCACCACCGCACACATCACCTGGAACTCAGTGACCGCCCAATCACAGCGCGTGCCCTTGTTCCAGATGTAGTCCTGGACATTGCACCTGGATGTGAGGCAACACAAACAAGGAAACCATCAGAAAAGCGTCATTAAAAAAACATCCCTCGCTGCTTCTTGCTATTTAAAACACAGCAGACGTTTAAACCCACTGAACGACCGTATTTCCCATATTTATAGCCACAGCATGTAAGCCGGGTAAAGAGTGTATATTGTACTAATGATGCATAATGGTTTGAGGTCTGTCCAGCAAAGCAGGGATTTGACCTGCAGCCGAGCCTTTAATAAGCTCAAACGATCAGCGTGCATGCATGTGCGTGCATGTGTGTGTGCGCGTATTTCCCATATTCTTTTAACTGTCTGCAATTGCATGCAAATGTTTGAACGTAGTCCGAATAAACGTGTGTGTGGGTATTTGAGATGAGCAAGTCTACCTCCAAGCTTACACTGGGTCCACCGGATAGAACAGATGGTGCAAGCAAGGCGTGGTGTGTGTGTGTGTGTGTGTGTTTGTGTGTCCCTCCCTGACCTGTATTGTCCTTATTCTTCATGTGTAAATCTAATCCTTCGGCGACCCTGCTGTGATCTTCTTGAACCCACACGACGCATTAAGCCAAGCATCTATGTGTGTGTCTGTGTTTTCAGTGTCTGTACGCTTGTCTGGAGTGTCCTAAATATTGTCTTTTGTGTTGGATGGGGAACATACTGGAAATCATACCGAGGAGACAATTAAAATGAGCAATGTTCTTGCGCCTTACAGCCCCCCCCCCAACACCCTTGCTGCCACTCACATACTGAACAGTACCATTACCGCTATGAGGAGGGACGAAGAAAGAAGTGTAATCTTTGTCAGAAAAAAAAAAAGAAAAAAAAAGAATGGTTGGTTAAATTAGAAAATCAAAATTGTTTTGACCTGCAGAAGGCTCCCATTCCCGCCACCACAGTGCAAACTCCTCCGTTGAAGCAGAAATTGGGTTGGCTGTCACACTCAGACACACAAACCCCAGGTCCAGAGCGCACAAAGCCTAGTCTGCAGCCGTCGGCCCCCATGGCGCCAGCAAAGCCGAACCCGTCCGCTATCTCCATCCCGGGCATGAGAGTAGCTGGTAGGAAGGACCCGCTGTCCATGTTAGGCCTCCTGTTGGCAGGAGCGACAGGAGCGGCTGGAGCAGCAGGGGCAGCAGGGGCAGCAGGGGCGGCAGGAGCGGCAGGGGCAGCAGGGGCGGCAGGGGCGGCAGGAGCGGCAGGGGCAGCAGAGGCATCAGGGGCAGCTGGGGCAGCAGGGGCGGCAGGAGCACCAGCCAGGAGTGGATTTTCGTCCTCCATTTCAAGTGGGAATGAAGGCGTGTCCTCAAGTTCTGGAGTCGCGTCCAGCGCCGAGAGTTCGTCGTCAGGGGACGGGTAGTCGTAAAAGTCTGAAAGAGTCCATTCTGTTGGTTTTCCATCTTTTTGTTTTTGGGCTTTGGGAGCTTTGGCCCAATTCAGGGCGACATCAGAGGGCGCAATATCAGGCGCAGGGCTGTGAAACTCGACGGTGATGACGTCATCAGACATGGGGTTTCCGGGCTGGTCTGGACCCGCCCCTCCGGCTGTGAGCTCCCCCACAGGTGAGTCCTCCTCTTCAACGTCTAGGTGGGCATGTTTATGGTGATGTCTGGTGGAGCCGAGTGGGAGTTTGGCCCCGAGCCCCGCGCCAATCAGGTGGTCCCTCTCAGCCGAGTCGTCACTGAGCACCATCCTGGTGTTCAGGGCCTCCTTGCTCAAAGATGATTGGTTGTGGTGGTGATGATGATGCCTTATCAGTGAATGCCTCCCTGTCAGTCAGACACACAAAAAGGGAATTTAAGAAGCAGGCCGGTAATTTAATGTTGAGGGACTCCGATTGAACCAAAAAGTATCCCAATGAGAGGATGATGTGTCAACCATGTTGCAAAAACACATTCTAATGCTTCCCACAACTCATCTCAATCAAGTTTATATTACCACCTTTTCTCCCTTGTTCACACCTACCTCGTTATGGTAGTGATGTACATTATGGAATATAAATTTTGTCGCTTCCTCGAACATTGATAGCCGTGGTATGAAACTTCTCATCTAACTGTAACCAAAATGATGAACCAGTGCATAAAACGGCGTTTCTGTGGTGCCCCACGTGACCGGTAAACTGACCCTGACGTTTAAATAATTGGCTCACTTTCCTTTGACATAATCTTGTTGGCATCATCAGCGTTAGAGCACTGTGCGGGTTTGTGTTATATTCTCCTAGCATGTATCTATGAATATATATGAAAAACTGTTCCTATTTTTTAATTGGAGCGAGTCCCAAGGTGACTGTGTTTTGTTGGATAAACACTATGGCTCAAGGATGAAACGTTAATAATTTAAAAGGGTCCCTACGGTTATAGTAGAGATGCCTTAAGGCTGTATCAGGTTTAAAAAGCCAGCACGGTCGAGTCACAACATACGCCACCGTAAATTCCCCTGAATTTGACAACACGCAGTGCAATACAAATATGTGCACAAAGCGTGTTTTCATTAAAAATTTGATTTGTTGTAACGTGCAGCCCTGCAAACAAACCTGCTGCGGTTTGAGAGCTAAGTGATTAATTGTCAAGGAAATAAGAACAAAGGCTGTGGCGTGATCAGACTGCAGTGATGTAGGATTAAGCCCCTTGAGTGACTGACTAATGTGCTCCGTTGATGGAGCGCGGGTCAGGATTAGATTAGGATTTAAAGCAATGGGTTAGAGGCCGACTGGTCAGACACTTCTCCTGCCCTTGGCAATCTCGCGTGAAAGATGCACACAAGAAAAAAGGGAAGAGACACGGATAGAAAAAGACAGCGGACAGGGAGGTTTTAAAAACGAGAGATTTTAAATG
The DNA here is from genome assembly GCF_964276395.1 of Gasterosteus aculeatus. Taxonomy (NCBI): domain Eukaryota; kingdom Metazoa; phylum Chordata; class Actinopteri; order Perciformes; family Gasterosteidae; genus Gasterosteus; species Gasterosteus aculeatus. Next base: position 11,117,606 of record NC_135697.1, read on the forward strand.
AACAAAAACATTCAGAGCGATGCTAATTTCTGGTTCTGGGGACAAAATACTTGGCTGGACGTCTTCTCTCCCACTGCCACCCGGACATCGCTGTGTCCTTGGAGATCACTGCCTTCAGTGTCTGGCACTTCATTCACGGCTAATAGCAAAACCATCTGAACGTGCCTTGAGTCACGCAGACTAGTCGCGGCGGAGGAACTGTGAGATTCACCTCACACACACACACACACACACACACACACACACTGAGACGCACACTGCAGTTGCCATGGTGAGATGTAAAGGGGTGCCATGTTGAATGGAAGAGTGGGGCGAGGGAGCTGCAGTGGAAACAGAGAATCCAGTGTTGGTGCTCTCGCTCTGTCTCTTGTTTTTCAATCAATCAGCCAGCCAGCAAGTGTTATATGCCAACTCCGCTTCTGGGAAAGACCAGAGGTGGGAATGAACTTGAACGCTTCACAGTTTGTGAACGAGCTGGACTTGCTCCACCAGTTAAAACTGATTAAGACTGACTCCAATTTCATTTAGAGGTTCAATCTGCCAATTTGTTCCCTATTGAGACTTCCAGCACCATGTAAGGAGCGGTCAGTCTTTTGGCGATTACAAGAGCAACATGAAGCGTAACTCAAGCGCACACACACACACACACACACACACACACACACACACGCTGCTACGCCTTTTTTTCTAACCGCCCTTCGCCTCCGGCATCACACTGAGAATGTCACCAAGAGGACATTTTATACCTGCAGTCGCTGTGATTGGCTCGAGGGCTGATTCCCATGAGCCTTTTCATCTAGCCAGCAAGACAGTTACAAATATTGATTAGTGAACTGCCTGCTGTTGCTGGATGGAGACACAACTTGTGACTACACATCCACGCCGTCATATTCAGTCAGCATTCAGATTTAGGTTGCAGTTAATACACAAGGAATCTAAATGAACACCAATCATGGATTTGTCAACCGACAAAAAGCGGCCATTATATTCATGCCTGCAGTGTGTGTGAGCGTGTGTGTGTGTGTGTGTGTGTGCGATTGTGGATAGAAAGGAGTGAGGGCGATGATGATGATGATCTGATCTAATGTGACTTATGGTGAGCTTTCTGGGGCTGCGAGGCAGATGGACCTCACAGTATGCACCCGCTCTGAGCCCCGGTGCCTGGATTTCATCCATATTACGACCAGGACAATCTGTGTCTGTGCGTTTCCCTGGATGGACTTATTGGTTTTTACGTAAAGCTGAAATGATTAGTTGATTAATTAATTACCTGACTAATCTGCAACCATTTTTGGGGGTAAATGCTGCTTTTCTTCATGCCCTTAGAAGTTGTGATGACCGGAAAACGGTCATCACATTCATATCCTCACATTTTAAGCAAAATATTGAATTGAAATAAACCTTTTGTAGGAATTTTCCATTGTGTCTGCTGTGGTTTTCCATTTCATGCTCGTTCTATTGTCATTAAACGTCCATATTCAACCCGGACAGAAAAGTGAATACTTGTAATGGCACAGCCGCGTGGCCTCTGTGATTTAAAGCATTGCCGGCGCATTACACCGGTCAATATGTCACAGTGGTAACGCCTGGTTACACATCGAGGGCGGCGAGGGGGAGGGGGGGGGGGGCAACAGTGGGAGCGCGTGCCCACGTGAACCCCGGCGAACCTGCGCGTGCACGAGCCACCCTGTTGCTGGGCAGCGGTGGTGATCATTTTTTATTTTTTTTTGCCACTTTTGCACCTAATCCCGTCTTTGTCTGGACACCCAGCGCGAGACTGCGGTCTCTCGCTCCCTCTCCCCCCCTCTCCCTCTCTCTCTCTCATCCAGATGTTCCTTTTTTGGGAATTGCAGGATTGCAGCTTAACAAGTCGGTTACCTTTTGCATGTTAGTCGAGGAGGGTGATGTTTTGTTTTTTTCTCTCTGCGGGGTTCAAGTGTCACTAATGATCGATGCAGCAGCTCTGACCAAATATGCGGGCAGACAATATCAGATCACGCAATTGAATACGTCAGCACCTCTGTCGGTTGACAGTCTTTTAAATGCAATTGTAGTGCAACAAAATGAGGAAAATTTCTATTATTAAAAAAAGATTTTAAAAATGTCAAACATGCTATCTGCGTCCTTACTGCAAGTAATTCTAAATCAGCCCACCAATCCCCGCGTGCACGGTGATTTGAATAGCGAGCCCATTAAGCATCAACGCACACGTTTATGATCCCCATTGCGGCATGTCCAACATGGACAGTTGTCATTTGTTCCACACCCTGTGCCAACGCAGGTGCAATCCGAATCCCGCACGTGGTGCGCGCAGTTGCTCGCAGAAGCGCGCGGACAGGGTGGGACTCCGCGCGGTGGACTTACCGTGCGCAGACAGCGGGATGAGGACCAGCGAGACGGTCAGCAGCACCTGCCAGGTGCCCGAGCGACTGTCACCGCACGCCATGCCGTGGGCCACCTCGTTGACGCGCCGATGCAAAGCGGGGATCCCGTTCCTCGTCTCGCCGGTCAGATTGCGGGGGCTGCACGATAAACCTCAACGGAGGATCCCCACCGCCCCCACCTGCCCTCTGGCCCCCACCACCACCACCCTAAAGTTCAGATCCTACCCGTTTGCGCCATTTCGCCGTTAACCTCCCCTCACAGCAGCTGTGTTCGTGTGTCTGTCTCGCTGTCTCTCTCTAAACCGTTTAACGGCTTGGGCTCGGTTCCATTATACCGCGCAGAAGCCGTCTCCTCCACACCTTTAGCGCGTTTTGGGGGCGGGGCGGGGAGGAGGAGGGGGGGGGGGGGGCTATAGTAGTAGTAGTAGTGCGCGCCGCCGGCGGAGGGTCTGCAGACGAGGTTTTTAATGAGCCGGCTTTGTCGCTGCGTGCGTGTCTCTGTGCGATCCGATAAGCCTGTCCCCGTGTCCCCCTGTCCCCATGTCCCCCTGGCTGCACGGCGCGGCGCACAGCAATGCTAGTTGCGTGTCAAAGTGCCCGCACACACACACGCACTGTACATGTAAAGCGCGTGTTGGTAATGTTGGGCTGAATGGGGGATTTAAGCAGCAGTCAATATGCTCCATTTCCATCACAGCTAATGTGTGTGTGTGTGTGTGTGTGTGTGTGTGTGTGTGTGTGTGTGTGTGTGTGTGTGTGTGTGTGTGCGCGCCTCTCTTTTTTATGGGGGGTGTATATGAGGGGGTTATTTGGGTGCATGTTGCCTTTGGTCAGAGGGGTGTGCGTGTGCACAGTGGGTGGGTAATCCTCTATATTCTGACATACAAGACAAGAGCATGTGTATCACACACACACACACACACACACACCCTGATCACTAAATAAAGTCCCCCCCATTTCACCTGCCCTCAACAGTTTAATAAGCTGACTCTCATTTTCCATCTGCAATTCTGCGTCCCCCCCTTCGCTCAAGACAATGATAAACATATTTTCTCTCTCCGCCTTTGCACCACTTGATTTCACTCTTTCTCTAAATGTCATAATTAGTTTCAAATACATTTATCTAATCACTCCTCTGTGACACTAATCCATTTCCCAACGTATCTGTTATCCTGTATGCCGTCACAAACCAACAGCCTGTGGAGAGCTGACTATCCAGCCTCCTCCCAAATGGGATTATGTCAAATATATAATGACATAATACTACCAAATGCTGTTCATTGTTGGGGCAAAAAAATGCAGTTTTACACATTGCTAATTGAATCCAGAGTAAATGGATATTAGCCTCTGCGTTCCGCTGTCCCTCGTCGTCCAAAAAACCCCCAGCAGCCCTGCATCTGAAATCCCAACTCACGAAGAACCTGGCAGAGTGACAGAGTGGGGAAGGTAGAGCGAGGGACAGCCACAAGAGGGGAAGAGAGAGAGAGAGTGTGTGTGTGATGAGTCTCAGAGGATGGACGGACATGGGGGAGTGTTGAAGAGAGAGAGAGAGAGAGAGAGAGAGCGGGGAGAGTGTGGTGGAGATGGAGAAACAGAAAAATATTCACTGATGCATTGCCAAACAGAGCAGAACGAAATTGCTTCCGGCCCCCCCATACATACACACACACACACACACACACACACACACACACACACACACACACACACACACACACACACACACACACATTTCTGCTGTGATAAATACATAAGCTCGTAGGTTCTATCTTTCAACTCTCATCGTCCTATGCGACTAAATTAATTCAAATGTTCGGCTTTTTTTAATTTTTTTTTTACAGAAAGGATAAGAAATCCTCCTGTATGGTGACGAGAAATGAGTGTTTACTGAGAAAGGAAGCACAGCACACCTTAGTCAACCCCAAGCTCCGTATACGCACACGTGTTCGTGCATGTGTTTTTGTGCACGTGTTTTGTGCATGTTGTGCTCATCGGGCCACGCCAGTTTTTCTATTCTGTTCCTGTGTCAAACAGTGAGGGGGGGGGGGGGGCAGGATGCCCAAATTCCCTCCGGTGCATTCCGGGTGTGTGTCCAATATTGCAGCTTACACTCTGTAGAGAGAAGAAGGGGCTGCTGACAATGAGCAGGTATGGGAATGGAATCTCATCTCGACTCAAACCTTTATCATATTTCTCTTTTCAACAAGCGCCGTTCAATGTTGTACAGTCACAGGAAAATGTTTGTTTATGCGTATTTTAAAATTCGAGCCTGCAAGGAATATGGAGAGTTACAGTACATGTACGGCAAAAGACACTCAAGTAGTACTACGGAAGTTATCTTGTTCTCTGTTGTTAAAAAAAAAAAAGCTTTGTTTGGTCCTTCAGCTGAGGCTGGTGTCCGCTGACAGAGCCCTCCGTACTTCCTTATCCTACCCAGATCTCTGTTTGCATGCAATATTTGATTGTTTTCTTCCTTTTTGTCTCGTCTGGGAATACATTTGAACACTGAATCATGTCCTCATTTTAAACTCCGATGACTTTAGATAAACCGGAAGCTTATTCATTGTGACTCAGTGTGAGATTCACATTGTGACATGATAACAGGGGGCTGCCAGTCTGCTGGATGGATACAGAAAATAAACCCTTTGCGCGTGGAGAGAAAGAAGCGGTGGCGTCACAAGGTGATGCCGCAGCTCATGAGTGTTTAACAGCAGTGTGAAGCACCTTATCTTTCCTGCTGCCCCGGCAAAGGCAATAACACCTCGACACACCCTCTGTCATCGGCTTTGAATGTACATGGATACACACAAGTATATTTTACAGATAAAGGGTATTTGGCATTGTGGACAAATGCAGTCTACTGAGTGCGTTATGTAAAGTGGGTTATTCTACTATACAAGGAGTCACTGGAGCATAATAAGCACACTAGAATATAAGCAGAGGATGATTAGATAAGATTTTGCTGTCAGTCTACGTGTATTCCCCTTGATATTTTAGCTTATTTTTATAGCCTATGACACATTCATGAATACTGTATACCTCATATTTAATTACTCTTTTTTTCTTCCTGGAGTATTACAAACATGGTGAGTGGAACAGTTACGCTGCAAGTCCACATGTGACGTCACGTACACAACACACAAACCGACAGTTTCATGTAAAACCAATTTAATGAGCAGAGTTCAATCTTGATATTTCTCAACTCTGACATCGGAGCACAAATATTTCACAGATATAAGACGGACCTACCCGTTAACCAGATACACGTTAACTGCGTCTATGTGCTTGTGTGTCTATAAACATTTGACTAGTACGGAAGAGTTACAAAGTTCAAATCCCCAACAGTTGTTCATGATCATCTCTATCACAACGTTGAACATGTGTTTTATTAGTTGAAGTTAGACCGGTGTGTGCGTGTGTGTGTGTGTTGATCTGGTTTTCGGGTCAGTTCAGCTGTGAGTGGACGCCGGAGGACCCGGCTGAGCTGGTGCCGTCCCATCGGGCTGCGAGGACGGGTCTGAGGGCGGTGACAGAAGAGGACAGTGGCATCACACCTGCGGGAGCCTGACCCCGGCCTTAAAGCTGCACAAAACAAACGTCTGAAGCTACCGCAGCAGTGAGGAATACTCACACATGCCATTGGGCGCCCCGGGGTGTCGGGGGGCCATCGCCTGGGCGTTTCCTCCACCCGGCATCATTCGGTTGGGCGCCGGCTGGCCCGCAGGAGGAGGCAATGCTGAAGCGTAATGACAGAAGGCCACAGTTTAAGCGTTGGAACAAATGACGATTTGAAGAACGGACAAGAAATTAACAAAGCGTGTGAGCCTTTTTTTCAAAAGCGGGGGGGTGGGAGGGTTTAGTTGCGGCCCGTGTGCGCATGGCTTTGTTCTCACCCGAGTGCTGCATAGTGAATCCCGGCTGCCCCTGCTGCTCCCTCTGCTGGCGAACCTTCATCTCGGCCTGTTTCAGCTGCTCAGTGTGGAACGTCTGTCTCTCTGTGAGGAGCTGCTGCCGCTGCTGCTCCAGCTGCATGGAACACACACATAGACAAAGCAGTAAGGACATGGGCTGGTTTACAGATGTGTTCCCGTTGCTTCCGGATGCAAACTAAACACGTGCGATTAGAGCAATAGGCATTTAAGGGTTTTTTCGCAGTATGAATCTGGTTTGGGCTGCTGCAGATATTCATGTTCACTCACAGCCTCTTTCTCGCGGTCCATGATGGTCTCCAGCTCCTCAAAGTGCCTCAGTTTAATCTCCAGCTTCTTCATCTGGGTCTCCACCAGCAGAGCCACCAGGGACTTGACCTTCCTCTCCTCTACTGCTGCCAAGTGCTGCAAACACACGCGGCCAAGACGGATAAAGTTAGAAGAAAACAGCCGCCACAAGGTGGGATGTTCACGTGGCCATTGAAAGGTAGGCACCGAAAAGGGTAGTGGAGGTAAAGACAAAATGGGGAAAACACTGACGCTGGCAAAACGCTGAGGAGGGTGGAATCAATGTGGTGTGATGGAGCGTCGTAAGGGATAAGAAAATGAATAAAGAAACTGAATGAAATAAACATAAGCAGCAGGAGTGACAATTACTGATCAACTGACAACTCTAATACAGCTTTGTAACTCAGTGAGGGCTGAGTCTACACAATGAGTCCCCTGCATATTCTGAATGAGGTGCAAAAGCGGCTCTCAAAGGATCTCCAGGTCGGGGCCTGTCTTAGCGGAAATAACGACTGAAAATAAATAAATATCCGAGACCATTGACAGCCAACCAATGACAACCGTTTCTGCACACTGAAGCCTTGCGATTGGTCTATTTGGAGGGGCGGGCTTTACCTTGGCCTTTGTGGCAGCTGAGGCCAGAGCAGCTGCTGCTGCCGTGACGACTCTGCCCTCCACCAGATCCTGCTCCATCACTCTCGCCTCATCCACTTCTCCCCGCTCGAGGCTCTCGTCGTCATCTGTCCTTACTGGATCGGAAGATCATTTCTTTAATATAGACAAGACGTCTGCGTTTACACAGACCAATATACACGCACTGTACGCATCTGCATACCATCTCTCTCCTCTGAAAGTATGTTTTCGGCATTTTCTCTCTTGACCAGGACTCCCTCTACATTGGTCAAACTGGGTTCCACCGTGAGCCCATCTGCCCTTAAAGGAACCTGAAACAGATCCAGCGATACACACACTTGAGGTAAGCAACAACAAGCATAAGTAGATCTGATAAAACTCTCCCTGAGCGCTTATTGCTGTCTCACCTGATGGGAGGTGGAGTTTGTTTCAATTATCTCTGTATCCATTGACTCTGAAAGGCAGAATAAAAGACGCATTGTAGACAGCATAACTAAAAAAATATGTATTTTTGTCGTTATTTATTTATATATTACCCATTTTGTTGGGCTGGTTGGACGTGTCAGGGACTTTATGCACTGACTCTTGATGCACTCTGGAGAACTCCTCTGAAGACAAAAAAAATGGTCAAATGTAACCTTCTCACAGCCGTACCACAACGTAACCAAGACCCAAACCAACGCGCCTCCCTCGGTCCTCTCACCGAGTGCGGCCTTAGCTGCAGATGAAGCCACTCGTGGGTCCACCACGGACGCTAGGAACGCCACAGTGCTCATGACGGGGTTTTCCGATTGGATGAAAGGCACAGGCTGGAACGCCAGTGGGCCAAGGGAGGCCGAGGAGTCTTCTAGATACGGGTCTTCTATTGGCAGGCGAAGGAAGTGGAGGATGCACTCGTCCTGCGTTCTGGAGCCCACCTGCTCGGATACTTTGTTCCAGTCGTCTCTGTAGACCTCTAAGGCCTGAGAGAGACAAAGAGGATGGACAGAGGGAGAGAACAATTAGCAAAAACTTCAGGTAAAAGATTCTCACATATTGAAAATGAATAAACAAACGCTTTAGGAACGAAATGTGTGTGTGTAATCAAATTTATTTTAGATTTGTTTTACCTCTAATAGCAGGAGCGTCTCTTGCTCCGTCCATTCCCTTCCTGCACTTGTACCTTTAGTCTGAGGCAGATGGCATGAAAACATTTTTTTTTAAACATTTTTTTTTTAGAAATTACGGAAATAGTTTTAAGTGAAATAAATACAACAACATACGATTCGATAAGTTAATGAAAAATTGGGGATTTGAGACAAATATGTAATTGTTGCCGTGGGAGACCTTAGGGTGTTTCTTGGTGTAGATGTCGGCGCGCAGACCAAAGTTCTGGCAGTCTGGAGGCTTCTCTTTGCTCCTTTCTGGGAAAAACAACATGTGCTGCGAGGCTGACACCTGCGGGAGTGAGAGCAGTTAAGACACAACGAAGCACATGTCAACCGCTCTACACATGCGTTTCTGAACCACAGCTTGATGGACCTGAAATGGGATCTACCTGCAGGGGTTTGTGTTGTAGGGGGGCGAGCCCGGACGGCGTGTCAGCTAGCACGTTGAAATGAGGGGTGGGCGGGGGTCCCATGGGGAGGGGCCTGCTTTCTGCATCCACCTGGTAGTTAATCAAACCCCACTGCTCCAAAAATGCATGAACCCTGGATAAAAAAAATCATATTTTTGTTTTACTGGGTTGGAGCTGCAGCCTCCCCTCCTCCCAGAGACGACCAAACGTAAATACACAAAAAACTGCACGTGGCAAGCTGCAATTAAAAACAAGCGCCGCTTTTGAGACGCATTAAGTAAATCACATACAACATTTTCCTTTCCAACGTTCACTAATTGTGTAACACATCTGTTTCCAAGTACACCCACATACCACACTTGATCTAGCAGATGCAGCAGACACTTTATGGTAGCAAACCCCCACAGACTGAGTGTTACCTGATTACAGCACAGACGTCCCCGGTGAGGTTGCGTCTGCAGGATGTTGAGCTGAGGTATTCCTGGGGGTTGAGCCGGTACGTGTCGATCATGAAGTTACGGTACGCCAGGTAGCTGCATTGGCCAGTTAATACCATGTCAATACCAAATGGCATAAGGGAAACCATCTCAATCACCCGATAAGACGTCAATAGTGTAAGTTTGAATATCTGGAGTACTCACATTTCTGGCGATTTGGATTTATTCATTCCATTAAAGAATTCAGGCAATGCGCGTTTCTCTATTGCATGAATGCTGCAATACATGGACAGACAGGTTCTGAGGGGTTAGGACATACTGCAGAAAGCAAACAGTCAGTGCTACTACCACACATCTGTGAGTGTCTCCATTTACCTGTTGTTATTGAACCAAGACGTGTAACTTGGTATTATAATATGATGGGTTTGTTCTGGGATGTTGTCGTCTCCTTCTGACAGGCGAGCCATCTCCTCATCATCCTAGACACACACACACACACACGAGGGGGCATTATGTAACACTTGTACACAAGTTCCCTCCTGCATTTAAAAACAATTGATGGGGATAAATGACATCATATTTACCCTTCCTGTGAAATCCTCCTCCAGCTCATCTGAAAAAGGAAACGTTATCTTTAATACTTTAAACTGGAAGAAACATTAACACATGCTAAACATTAGCAATAGCACTTAACCTACCCAGGTCAGCCATAGTCCCTCCTTTGACCGGAGTATTCTCACTGTCCTTCTTCAGGTTGACTACAAGATACATAAGACTCAGTTGAGAGGCAAATGGACACTTTCCTGAACACTTTCATTTCACTAGTTTCCTGTTGATAGCTTTTTAGGGTTTTACCATTCTTGGGTAGAACAACCTCCTCCATGTTAGGAACAGGGGTGGGGTCCTCCATGTCTTTGGTCAAGTCCTCTTCTGGCTCTTCCTCCTGATGTCCGCGCCTCCGCCTGTGCAAACAGACAAAACGTGATGCTGAGACCTCGCCCTGAAACCTGGAACTAAAAGTATCCCCTGTGGTTAAGTCGAAACACTTATTTCTCACCCCTTCTTTCCTTTCTTTCTGCCTTCGGAGTGAGGAGAGGGGGAGCGTCTTCTCTTTTTGGAGGGGGTGACTTTGGAGTCCTGGTAGAGTAGGCCATGGTTTAAAAGTTAATTATTTGAAAATTGAAGCCTCCTTGTTGCCCTAAATGTTCCTCCAGGTGAAAAATGGAGAACACATTTTCCTTTCTGATGCCCCGTGGAACCCCTACAGCTTCGTACAAACCTGGTCGTCTCTGAGGTGTATGCGCTTGCGGTAAATGATCGGCACATTCCTCTCGTCCACACAATAGTCTTCTTCGTTCATCCACTCGTTGAAAACATCTGTGTCCAGAACCCAGCTAGCATGGACCTGGGATACACACACACACACACATAAAATGAGTCATAACGTGGTGCAGAATTGTTTATGTCATCGAGTGTCCAAAGTAACCACATAGGATCAGATCTGAAACCCTGAATAACAACCATTCCCTCACAAAGAGTGGGCACACTGAGGAACAACACCGATCTGGATACCGACTCCAAACAATCTGTCTAAGCAGGTGGGCCAAAATGTTTGTATTCTAACATTATATTAACCACTGTGTGTTATACAGAGAGGTAAAGCATCCCGTTTTCTGCATCTGGGCTGCTGTACTAACCCGCCACGGCTTTTCTGAATGCGGTGGCTCTTCAACCTGTCCTTCCACGTCACTCGAGGACAACCAACTGTCATAACTGTGGAAAAAAAAAAAGATAACGGGTAAGTATTGTGTTTCTGTGTGAGCTTCTGCATGTGTGTGTGTTACTGTGCATCACCTGTCAGGGTGCATGCCCCAGTGTACCAAGACATGTTTGTCTTTTCGCATGACAGGACGCATCCAACCACCTGAACACAGATGTGTATGGGGAAATAAATTAAGTCACATACGTACCAAGTTTTCAACAGATAACACACCTTGCATGCAAACTGTGACTGACCTTCTTCTGCAGAAGCTGGCGAGGAGTAGAGGTGGTGACTGGCGAGCGTTCGGTCCTCAGTGAGAGTCCCCTGTGGAGGGACGAGCCTTCAGCAATGATTTTGAACTATATTGATAGCTCTACACACTTAGTTTCAGGTTCATCTTTTATTTTCTCTCCCTCAGTGTACGTCAACAAGTAAATATTTTCTCCTTCATTACTCCGTCCCACACACTGTCTGCTCATCTTTTGTTCTCTTCTGCAGCACTTTACCTTGTGTTTGGAGATAATATCCTTAAGTCTGCTAGCCAGCTCCGGACCCAGTGTCGGGTCCACATATACCACAGGCAGCGCCATACAGTTGCTCTGCAGAGGCACAAATATCGAGGTTGATCAGGAGTGTGTCCCTGGTAGGCTGATTAATGTATTTTCAAGTGTGTCTGTCACCTGAGTCAGGACTCTTTCAATAGCACCAAACATCTCAACATTTCTTTCAGTTCTTGACGGATTCTGCAAGTCAAACCTACGCCTGAAGGAAGGGGAGAGTTTTAAAAGGAAGTACCCTACTGTGAAAGGGCGACAGCCTCACGGGCACACAACTCACCAGCCTTGCTCAGCCTTAAACTTATAGGCAGTGCCAAGAATATGGCAGAGTCCACCCCCTGGCCGCAGGTCCAGGAAGCATGGTGTCTGCAGAAAAATGGTAAAATCAACAGTTTCTTTATTGTTTATTAACCATATTGTCGGGTTTTCAATTAAATATTGTTTATTCCTCACATATACAGTCATGTAATGAAATCTGTTTTTGCCTAGAAGCAACTAAGAAAAAATAATAATACCGTTATATCTATACTGAATGATGACATTGATCTACAAACATTAGGGATCTAAACCCCTGAGATGTCTTAATTAACATCAATCATAAAAGATAAGAGACTTTGGACACTGGATAGCGTGAATTCAGGCAGTGAGAGACGGACTCACAGGCAGTTTGGTGAGAGCAGGACCGGTGGCTTGTCTGCCAAAGGCATCCTCTTGGAACTGGAGAAGCTGCAGAGTCATTCCAGCCAGAGCCTGACACGATGGAGGATCCACCAGCACATACTAACGGACAAACAGATAGAGATGTGAAGAGGATGCAAATTGCCACAAGGCGATCCAAGACCCACTGCATTTACAGATAGTCTGGCCAGTTTAACTGTTGTGTTTGTAACGTCACTGGTAAACCTCTCCGATCTGGCTACGTTGCACTTCTTATGTGTTTGTTAATTCAAATATAGCACTCGTTAATTGGATCAGAGTGATCTCACTGATCGGTGTAGACGTAACGTTATCCAGCACGAGACGTTTGTTTACACTCTGAGCCATTGGACATGCTAGCAGGGGGCGGCTAGCTAGCTAGCTAGCTTCGCAACAAGCTAACCACCTTTTTGTAGTGCTTCCCGATCCACTGTCGCACCACCTCCAGTTGGGCTAAAGTATCCGGACTCTCCCAGAACCTGGCGGACGGACTGCTGTATTTTTTACGGTGTGCGGATGTCCCGGAGCTGGCTTGGTTTGTCCCGTGCATGCCGAGGTTTGTTCCACCGGACATTGTGGCCATAATTTAACGGGATTAATCTCAAACAGGAGAACAAAACTGGCTAACGCGCTCGTTAGCTTTTGCATTCTCGCTTTCTCTCGCGAGACGCAGCGCGATTGTCGCAATTCGGAATAAAGGTTTTCTCATTTTTTTGTGTGCTACTGCTTTTCATTTTCAAGTATTGTATTATTTAATTAGACGTGGTTTTAATTTCGAAGTATATGTTTAAAACAACACAACGTGTCTATGTAGAATACACGTCTGTTACAAACAGGGACTTTTATTTTGAAAATGAAGAACAAGGAAATAACTACGCAAGACTTGTAAACAGAAGAGAAGCCACATTGGTTAGCAGCTTTGTTTATATTTTCACAATAACTCCAAGCTATATTTTAAATAACTTCTGTAAACCTTACTTAAAATACGATGTAGGTGTTGTTGCACTCATTTACGTTTAGTCGTAACTTTCCAAGAGACATTCACATGTCTGTCTCTCAGTATTAGCAGCGAATTACGATTATCATCTGTCCCACTTCACAACCGCACTATGCGCGACGCAACACATTTAACCTTTTCTATTCTCCTCCCGTTCACCCAGGCCCTGAGATCCAATGGGTGTCCACGGTCTGACCACCTTCGTGGAGGAGAAGAGAAACTTGCTCCAAGATGTGAGGTTCAGGGACAGTCGGCTGGTCATTGACGGCTGCAGTCTCTATTTCCGCCTGTACTTCACTCAGGGTTTGGACCAGCAGCACGGTGGGGACTATGATGCTTTCGCTGGCTTGCTCACCCAGTTCTTCTCTGCGTTGGCGGCATGTAACATCCAGCCATACGTGGTGCTGGATGGAGGTAGGAATGTCTGCCATCATCACCTTCTGCACTTGAGGAAACTTCTTCACAATGTGTGATGTTTCCTGTTACATGTGTGTTTAAGTCAATGCCGTTTTTTTTGATTGATTGATCTTTTGGACACATTTGTAAAAATGTCTTTTCTGTCTTTTTCTCTGTGGCTGTAAGGCATTGACCCGAGTGACAAGAAGTTTCCCACTCTGCGTCAGCGGCTGCAGTCCAAGATAAAGGAGGCAGACAGTCTCTCCCGTGGTCGCAATGGCTCCATTCTCCCCATCCTCACAAGAGATGTCTTCATTCAGGTCCTCATCCAGAGAGGAGTCCCACTGGTCCAGTGTCCAGCTGAGGCTGACTGGGAAATTGCATGTCTGGCCCGCCAGTGGAACTGCCCGGTTCTGACCAATGACAGCGATTTTTACATCTTTGACCTGCCAGGTATGGGTAGCAGGGAGGATTTATATACTTGCATCCAAATCTGCCCCAGTAATAATGGTAATTCACTCGAGGCCACGCTACTGTTTCACATTGTTGTTTTTGTGCTTTGTTGTCTTAGGTGGTTACCTGCCGCTGAACTTTTTCCACTGGACCAACCTTTGCGGCAAAGCCTCTGACCGCTACATCTCGGCCCGCTGCTACACCACTAACAGGCTGTGCCACTGGTTCGGCGGCATGAACAAGGAGTTGCTCCCCTTGTGTGCCGTCCTGGCCGGTAATGATTACGGCACTCCAAAAGTTGCAGAGAAAATCCTAGATCTGCTAGATGCGAGTGCATCACGGAGAGGTGGCGGCAGACGCAGAGCGCCCACTTCCCGCGTTGAGGGCTTCCTCCTGTGGCTGTCCTCTTTTTCCAATTCGGCGGACGCACTGGAGGAAGTGAGCATGCTTATGGGGGAGGACTTCGGCAACAGAGGACAGGCGGGTGGGTTGAGCTCACAGCTGTGGGCGGGTATGCAGGAGTACCACATCGCCACTCAAAGCCCTTTGGCTCGCTGGTTCGCTGAAGGCAAGGCCGCCCCTAGAGGGCAGACCTCTTGGCTGCCGGGGTGCCTGTCTCTGGCTGCAGCTCAGGGACTGTTGGCTCCCTTGGTGGTGGATGCGGCGGTGATGCACAGGGTCCTGCTCATGCCGCAGGTGGAGAACAGCAGGCTAGCCAGCAGCCATTATTGTGCCGGCGCCATACGCCAGGCAATATATGGGATACTGCTGCAGACGGGCCAAGACGTCCAGGGATGGGACGGGAGGGCACAAGGAAACGTTAGTCGAGGTATGAGAGGAGGGCGAGGAGGAAGAGGGCGGGGAGGTGGCGGAGGGAGGAGTCAGGTTAGTGTTTTACCCGCACAGCAGGGTGCAGCTACAGAATCGGCCCCAATGTGTGTGGAGGAGTACGACCGCATGGATCTGAACTTGAGGAAAGTGAATGTAGAGGCACATCCGCCAAGTTCTCCCTTACTGCTAAACACACTGGGACAGGTATGACCACAAAACATCCTGTGTTTAGTTTTTTAAAAAGGCAATTAGTTAATTTGATTTATTCACCTCTCCCAATGTGGTCCCATCGTTTTATCCAGGCCCCTGTGGAAGTTCGTCTCGGTGTCCTGTTAGAGGTCCTGGGTTCGAAGGAGTCGGCCTTGGCTCGTGTTCCTCTGCATCTGAAGCTGGCCGTGGCAGTGACAGCCTTCTGGCTACGAGAGGCCAAACCGACGCCATCAAAGCCCCAGCTCCAGGCTTTGGTGCTGGGCATGGTTTACGGAGAGCTGTCCCTGAACAACCAGCCTGGAGCCGCCCACTACCAGCATACCGGTTTGTTGCGTTGTGACTTTTGTATTGCTCCACGAGGTCACACACACACGCACACACACACAAACACTTAACGAACCATGTTGCTGCTGCTTACCATCCAAGTGTCACAGCCAAACTGGGCTGCAGAGCGCGATGCGTGGGCAGGGCTGGAGCGACAGCGCGTGAGGCCGGGGGAGAGGCGGGGCCTCGACATCGGAGTGGCCCACAGCTTCAGCCAATGGCAGGCCTGCCTCTGGAGCGCGCTGTGTCTCAATCAGCTATTGCTGCGTCCACTGCCTGAACCCCACCTCTCATTGTAAGGCACGTGCAAGATAATACACCGCCCCCTCCCCCACCAATAACAACCAACAGTGTTTTTTCTCCTTGTCTGTGCGGGCAGGTTGTACAGTGGCACCTTGGTGCACGGCCTCCTCGGGTACCTGAAGGGAGGCCGGGCTGCTGAATCTCTCCTCGTGGAGGGTTCCGTGTCCGGACCGCTCTACTCATTCCTGCTGGACACTGTGAGGAGCTGCAGCTCCAAGACCCACCCCCCCACTTCGGCAGCGGGGAGGGGGAAGAGAGGCGGAGGCCGGGGAAGGAGAGGAAGAGGGGGAGGTGGAAGGGGAGGAAGGGGGAGGGGGACCGAGGAGATAAACAATCGTTTTGCACTCCTGATGAGCGACGAGTCTGACTATTGATGAAGAGGTAGAGAAAATCAGAAAAAGTGTTCAATGTGAAGCACACGGGGGGGGGGGGTGGGGGGGCAAATGAGGGAGGACATTCCAGTGTTTTATCAAACACACTCATGGAATGCTACAAATAGTCAATTCACAAGACCACAACAAAATGTGGTAATGTTGACTACCAAGCTTCTGTCTGTGTTGCACTAATTCAAGCCTCATCAATGAATCGATCTTCTATTACGGATTCCCAGATTCCCAAATGAGGTTGTGTCAGTTATCGCAATGCAACAGACGTATTTTAACGCGCTGAGTAATGTCACTATATTTTATGCATTTTTAGCCGCTATTTGTATTCAGTCAGGTCAACACAACATTTTACAAGGTGAATGCAGAGTCGTACTTCATCAGCTTTGTTGCAAAAAGAAAAAGTTGTACGGCAGCTTGTATCCTCTTAATGAGCGACTTATGAAATCTTCTGTTATCGCAGATGCTTGCTTACTCATGAATTTTGTACTTTGACGTACACATTTTTCTATAATAAAAGAATATACATCCAACAGACTTTTTTTCACATTTCAGCTAGTTTTCCCTTTTAATCACAACGCTAAGAAAACAATGTTTCACCCAATTAAATATGTACACAAAACAAGTTTCAACTATTTATAATGCTGTGTATCTACACTTATTTCCAAGCAATGGGACGGACCATTGCATCTGTACCCACTTATCCAGTTTTCTAATTTTTAGTATCCAACTTAATTATCCTCTCAAAATTCTCCTCGTCCCATTGAACATACTGTTGTGGCACAAAGTCCCACTGGCACTAAAAAATAAAAACAATAAAATAACTTGGAACAGTTTTCTGCATGAATGCACACGGGAATATTCACTTTACTAGTGGAGCTCAGTCTCACACAGTAGCCGCCGTCCTACGAGGACGATGAGGCCGGGGGAGACGCGGAGGGGGTGGCTTGGGCGTGCGACTGAGAGTCTATGAGCTCCATGTCTTCGTCTTCGTTGACTCCGCACGTGTCGACCACACAGATCAAGCAGCTTGTGACGGGGAACGCTCGCACCTTGCTGCAAGTCACCCACCTGAAACGCGGAAGGAAAAAGATTATTCAGCGGCAGCGTGAATTTGAGAAGTTTGATGAGCAGCGAGGTCATTAGATGAAGGGGTTCAAACACGCTATTTAAACTTTGACACTGCGTATCAGTGACAGAATTCAATGTCTACTTCCTAATTCATTTGGTTTCACTGATATTTATTCAATACACGGACCTGTCAGTTTCAGTGTCGTACTCCAAGACGTGTCCGAGCCGGCCCACACCCTGAAACCCCGCCAGCACATAGATGACCTCGCCGACCGCTGCACACTTCACCGTTAAGCCTCGCCACGGCATCGCGGCGGCGGCGCGCCACTCATTGCTGGCAATGTCATAGTATTCCACCGAGTCAAGTCCGCCTACAGAGAAAAACACAGAATCAAACCGATGCCACAGATGCTATAGTTTAATATTATTGTCATTATTCCAATTTTAGGAATTTCATTTTTTTGTACCCAAAGGTCCCTGTCCTCCAACGGCGTAGATCCTGTTGTTGACCACCGCCAGCCCATGGTTCTTCCTGGGCTCCCTCATACCAGACAACTCCCTCCACCTGAGGACAGAAAGGTGGAGACAGAGACAAGGAAAGCGTTGAGGAGAAGCAGCAGCAGCAGCTCTTCAGTGTGAATGTGCAATGATTGTTGTCAGGTAACAACTTTGAAGCTCCGGTTTTTACGTCTCTGGACTTTTGGGGAGAATTTTAACCTCTGGGTCTGAAAAGCGTTATTGAATAAAACAACATTTCTTGCCTATATAAAATATTCTTATGCCATTTAATCCTCTTTCAAGAGACATTTTGGAGATGTTTTTCACCAAAAATTATTATGATATACCGGCTGTAAATAAATAACAGAAAAGACGTTTCCTACTGTTAAGTGATAACGCAACATTGTTCCTCGTCACATTCCTCTCCTCTTCCTGACCCCATTCAAAAACACTGTAAACAAACCACTGACTGAAAGATGCATAGTTCTAAACCAACATGTAATGAACCAGCATGTTTGTGTGACTCACTTTTGAGTGCTGGGGTCGTAGACCTCACAGTTGTTGAGGACCCTGCCGGACACGTTGTTGCCCACCGTGCCGCCACAGACGTATATGAGCCCGTTGGCCTCCACCGAGCCGTGGCTGCAGCGAGCCAAGAGCATGCTGGTCTTCACCTGCCAAGACTCCGTTCTCGTATCGTAGCATTCAAAAAGGTTGAGGGCGGAGCTTCCTGCGAGCACACACGAGTACAGCACGGATCACCGCGATGAAATGTTTTCACAAGGGGAGAGTGTTTATGCGCAAACCCCCTTCCACCTCTCTGTGCTCACCCACTTCTGACCCGCCGGAGGTGTAGATCTTGCCCTGGGCCGGGCAGGCAGCGAGGCTGTCGCGAGGCGTGGGAGGACCCAGCTTGGAGTACCAGCTGTCCTTCAGGACGTTGTAGCAGTCCATGCGCTTGATGGGGAAGAGCTGTGAGCCCCCCAGGATGTAGACTACGTTGTCCCAGAAGACGGCTGTGGCGTCCCGGCGCTTCTCGAAGGGGCAGCGGATGTCTGCCCAGGTGGAGTCCTGCATGGAATGCAAAATAAATTGCTGTAATATTTGTTTCTGAAATATCTGATCTCATTTTTTTTACGATAACCCAACATTAGAGTTTAGAGGTTTCACACTTTTATATGAAACATAAACTTTAGTGACTTGGGCCCAGTACCTTGGGGTTAAAGTAGCGGCAGGACTGAGGCTGGGAGCCTCCGAACAGAGCGATGCGGTAGTCGTGCTTCTTGCGCCGCGGCCGGCTGCTCTCACCCAGATCTTCCCGGTCCTCCAGGGACAGCAGGTGGTAGCGCATCCCACCTGGTACAAACATCACAGGTCAACCCAGCAGACGGAAGCACGACGCCGCCGCGTCAGTTTGAACTTGAACTTGCTCTTGCGAATCTGAATCTAGAATACGAGACGATGTACGCCAAGTTGATATGCGACTGGAGACATGAATCCAGGGTCGGCAGTTCACCCAATTTGCAGTACAGGCTTAGATGTTCTGAATCTTGTTGAGTTCTGCCAGAGACTTGAATTTAGTCAGGAATAATTCAAAAGTTTGAATCTTTACTATTGGGGATAATGCGGACAGGTTGGTTCCAGAGTAATGTAATGTAATGTAATGTAAAGTAATGTAAGTTGTGGTTTTACATGCGTGTGTTCCTTTAAGAACTGTGGGACCGTTGCACCATGGGATTTAGTCAGGAAGTTGAATGTGATCAGGACAGCCTCACGTTTTGTGTTATCTCTCCATACTATCCACGTCAATCGTCCACGCCTTTGGCAGCGTTCTCGGTATGCAAAATAGATGCCGACATACTGTTCTTGTATATAAGTATTGTCAGTAAGTTTGATGTGCATATTGGGCTGAGAATGAAGGGTTCGCCTCTGCTATCATGGGTTGTGCTACATGTAGGTATATTTGGGTTTATTTGGATAAACAATGTGGGTTATATTATGTACATTGTATAGCAATGTATTACATATTTCCTTTGTTTCAGCTTTTATGTTAGCTACTGTATGTACTACCGCATTGCATTGGTATGTAGTTATATTGTTTTTACAACTGTCATTATATAATATTTGCGACTCCTTAATATGTAAGTAACAGGTAATCATTTCCCAGTTTCACCCTTTCTAGTCAAATAAACGGAGTTAAGACGATCCCAGTCTCCAGTGCTTGATGGTGGAAGGTGTTTAGCCGCTGGTCAGATTGCACAGGGTTACGTGCATGCAGGACGAGACACTAACTATAGAAATTATATAAATTGAAATTTGTGTGTGTGTGTGCATGCTTTTCTCCTCCCACTCACCGATGACCATCTTGAGACACTGTGGGTTGTCCTGGATGAGGGGCTCGGCCTGCACCGTCTTAGAGAGGAAGGTTTTGGAGACCAGAGGAAAGCGAACGCACCCCAACACCTCCACCATGTACTGCTGCCTGTTACACACGTCATACTTCAGCCAGCGAACGGCTGCGTCATATATCTGAAGAACACAAACGCAACGACAAAGCATGTTGGGAGCATACAGATTTCAGGGGGCAATAATTTTGGCCATTCAGCTTTGTTCGGAAATTTGAGTTGGAAAAGTATTTCTCATAATTTGCACATTACACTTCCCAAAAAGTTAGTTGTATCAAGAGATACTATTAAACTCCCCAGACATGTTTTTCTTGACCACATTCTTTAAAAAGATAGCAAAAGAAAAATAAAGCATAGGGTCAATGAATGTGTGTGTGTGTGTGTACCTGGGCCTCAGCACGGACTGTGAGTTTGTCGTGGTGGAGGAGGTGTGTGAGCTGTGAAACGTTCAGTTGCAGGAACTCATCCAGTTTGTAGACTTCAGTAAAGTGGAGCTCGAAGAAGTCCTCTGCGGCGGCCTTCAGCTCGGGGCAGTCCATGCAGTCTGCCAGGGAGGAAATACCTGCACCATTACAGGACAGGGATCAGTCAATCGAATGAGTCACATGATGCCACCCAAACCCCAAATTCCATTTCTGAGTAAACTAAAAAAGCCCTGAAATGGAGATACAAGTAGCAGCTAAGAACTGTTTAAGTAGTTTACTTTACTAGTAGATGCTGCTACCTCAATCAATCGTGAAAAGCCGATAACATTCAACCTTATTTGTATCATTACCGAGGCAGTTTGTTGCATCAATTTGTGCTTTGAGGAATTCAACACACATCTTCTTCACAGGCTCAATCTGGTACTGGTTGGCTGCATCCAGCAACGACTGGACGTTACTGCTGTTCACCACAATCCTGACACAAACACACACACACACACACACACACGTACACTTTATCATTAAAGATTTTTGATTAAATCAAGTGAAAGTGATTTACAAGAGATTGATCTGATGTTTGGCAGCTTTGGTAAGCACGTGTCATATTTCCTTTTATCAGGTGCGCTGTATACCTCAAAACAACCCCTTCGATAGATGTTACGATCGACACACTACTTTCAGCCAGATTTCTTACCGAGCTGTGTAGATAAAGTCAATCAAAAGCTCGATGATCTCCGCCTCGGCACTCCTGAGCTCCACCTCGTGGGACATGGACTCCATCATCCGGGCTGGAGGAGAGGAGGAAGAGAGGTCAGAGTTCATAGACGGCGTGAAGCGAGGAGAGCCCTGTGTAACTCATACTGTGTTCTGATCCCACTACAGCACACGTGTCCATCCCGTGGCGTCCTTGTGTCTGTACTTACTGGTGAACATGAGGCTGAAGAAGTGGCTGGCGGCAGCCAACACTACTCTGTGGGCAGGAAAGTGTTTCCCCTGAACCACCAGTGTCACATCACAGAGAGTACCCTGAAGAAAACACACCAGTATGAGGACAAGGAGGGACAAGCCCCGTTACACACACACACACACTTGTCCCCCCTCTCTCTCTCTCACCTGTTTCCTCAGGTTGTTCATGACTCCCATGATGCCGGACAGCTGTCTGAACTCCTCTTTAATGGCCCACTTCTTCTCGCTCTTCTTCTTGGCGCTCGCCTCCTTCTCTGGAGATGTCCCCCCCGTCATGTCGGGCCCGATGGACGCGAGGTGTTCGTTTGAATCGGAGCGGTTAGCTCAGACGCTGGCAGTTGGCTAGCTAGCCGCTATAGCAGCTTATTGTGATGTTATGAACTAAAATGAAAAACACCAGTTTTTTCCACGTCAGCTTCTCCGTGAAGACTAAAAAAACCCAAAATAAAATAAAGAAGATGGACTTTCTAGAGTCAGCTTAGTGTATTTTAGAAGCTGTTTGCCTCCAGCGCTAGTTGTAGTTTTCTTTTTCTTCTTCTTCTTCCTCTCTTCTTCTTATCCTTCTTCTTCTACGTTTTCTTCTTTGGTTAAAAACAAATACTCGCGATCGCCCTCCACCGAAAGATGCCACAGATAACTGAAACAGCGGAACTGATTTAAAACTTCGGAGCTGTTAGTACGTGTGCGGTGAATCTTTTTGGTAGTTATTTGTTATTTGTGTCCCGTTTAATCGGTGACTTTCAACTATCAGAGAGGCGTCGGAATACGTTTCGCATCGTCGCAGCGCACATGTGTGGGGGACACCTGTCCCGATACCTTCACATCCATCCAGAAATCCGGTGTAAACATAAACCAGGAAGCGACATGGGTCATGAACCGCATGACGCTGACGTCACCGGGAGTCTGCAGACTACAGATGCATTGTCAGAAATAATTGAGCTGAAAGTAAATTGAGAGCGAGCTGCAGAAGAAAACAAATAAAATGCCCCGTTTTCTCTGCTGTTGCTGCTTCTCAAGTGAAAACTCCGACACCGAGGTAGGATATAAGTGTTTGTTGACTTTCTTGTAAATATGAACGCTTTCTGTTCAAGCTCAGGCGAGACACTTGATCCCCGCGTTGCTTCGGTGAGATTACAGAATAGTTATGACATGACACACGGTTATCACAGATTAGTCCCTTTGACCGTGTTTGGTCTCACGGGACAAGAAAGGGTTATTTACAACGTTATAATTGTGTCGTTCTGTCAGAAACACAAACGGGCAGAGGTACTATAACCTTGAATTATAGCAAAAGTTCTCCAAAAGAAGTATGTGACACTGGGATCGCTGTCCGAGTTTGTGACATTGTTATTACTTGTGTCCAGGTGAGCGACCGTGTGTTTGCCCTACATGTTTTTTATACTTTATTGACAATCTAGCAGATCACAGCGACTTGCAAGTAGCGCAGCGTCTTAAATAAAGTGATGTATTTCTTAATGCGGCTTTAGAAATGAACACAATGGGATTCTATATTTGCTCATGAAGTCTCCTATAATATCGTGAAGGTGCCTTCAGATCATGTGACCTGCCGTCCATATCATAGGAAGGTGGCGGCAGGTCATGTGACCTGCCTATTGGATGATGGGAACATGGCGATGATCATAGGCATGGCAACGCTAAAACAATAGTGGGACCGTTTCAAACTTAATAAATATAGAATCGCTTTGTGTTGATTTCTAAAGCCTCGCATTAAGACACACATCACTTTATTTAAGATGCTGCTTCTTGCAAGTCACTGTGATCTGCTAGATTGTCAATAAAGTTATAAAAAACATGTATGGCAAACCCACGGTCATTTAACTCATTTAACGTTACATGGTATTTGCATGTCGCTGAATACCCAACTGAGATCGGCTTATGCAGTTCCGAAACAGGATCCGACCACCGCAAACTACCACCGACCACGCAACCTGCCGTTAGGCAAAGGAACCTGCCACCGATCACTTTTCTCACTCGGCCCTAATGGGAGTAAAGGCTACTCTGCTATTATTTTTCAGAGGCAGCCTCTCCTGCACCCCAGACCTTCTGACCTGAATGGAGCTGGATCAGCCCGACAGACCCGCCAGCACATAGTGGTATAACCTCTCTAAATCTTCACGTGTCCTTCTCGCGGTTCACCATGAATTGAAACTACCTGTGTTCTTTTGTGTGTGTCTGACTTTGTGCTTGCTGTGTGATACTCCCTCCCTCCCTCCATGGACCGACAGTGAAGCAGATGGGCCGGCTGGTGATGAGGCGACTGTGTGTGCCAGAGTTAGACCAGAGGTTTTCAGACATGGCCGAGACCTTCAACGACCAGCACCAGCGCTACGAGGCCATGGTCCGACATATCAGAAACCTGCGTCAGAGCTCTGGGTGTAACCATGATGATACACTTTCATTAGCAGAATGTCTGGGGACCATCAGAGCTGAGCATGGTAAGTGAGAGCTCCTTACCAGGACCGGCTGGTTCCTTTACTTCCATTTACAGTTTCCTTGGTTTGTCTGTTTCAATCTTCATCTCTACCCACTTCCAGAGACCAGGTACAGGGTCTCCCTTAAGATGAAGGGCTATGACTTCACCCTCAGTGTGGTTCCTGTGGTTGAAGGGGAGGAGGAGCCACCACCTCCTCCACACCTGCAACTGGCTCAGAGTGAAATGAAGAGCACCTCAGAGTGCGCCAAAGCCACCATTTCAAAGGGTACCACCCTTCAAGAGTTAGTAGGCTGGCTTCTCCGTAGCAAAAATGAAATGGCTGAGCGAGTGAAAGAAGCTGCAGGAACTTTACAGGAGCAAGGAAGACTCAATGAGAACCTGGAGAAGAACCTGAAGGAAGTGAGGAGGGCCAAGGAGTTGTCGCTGGGATACAGACAACGGGCCGGGGAGGTCCTCACCGAGGCCGCTCAGATAGCAGGAACTTGTCTGTAATGTATGCACATGTTAGACTGCTGGTTTAAATCCACCAAATACAATACACAGGTACAGGATCAAGTTATTCCCAGAGTTTATACACAATTATGCACAGGGAACATCTTATAAATGTGGCACATATGCTCTCTACTTTGCCGGTCATTACAGCCTCTGCAGTAAAAAATTCTGTTATATCTCCGTTTTACATGTTAAAATACTCACATTAGCACTAAATCTGTGTAAATACATTTTTTTCCCGGATTGATGTAATCTTACCAGCTAACACTAGGGGGCATTGTAGCCTTACTTGAACGTTTTAGCAGCTGCCTCTGTGTTTAAATTCCTCAGATTGAGTCCGTTTCTTAGAAATCCCACTACATGAATAAATATTCCTTAAATTAAAGAATCAGAAATCAATAATAATTTATGTGCTACTGTTTCCTTTTTTTCCATAAGGAAATATTTTTCTAATTTCTTCCATAATGCACTAGAGATCGGGATACTGTCTTCTAAAGCAGTAATGGCACAGGAATTGTGACTGTCTCTAGTGTTTTGCTAATGTAACATTAGGAGGGAACAGATTTGCTGATTGTCATCCACAAAAGCCCATGCGTTTATTAATTAATTAAAAAAACAGCTTCCCATCTGCCATTAATGTGAAAGCAAACAACCATGTTCATATGCCATCTTGATAATTAATTTAGGAAAATCCATTGTTCCCGAGGTCATGGTCAAGTGCTCATGCATTATTTAAACTGTACAATTTAGATTCCTGCTTACACTATACAGATGATTGTGGCCTAATGTAGCGAGTAAAATCTGTAGATGAAAAAGTTAGAGGATTAAAGTAAATTCTAAATATTTAAATATTATTCTGTTTATTTTAAATAAAGGCTATATTGGGTATGTCCTACAAAACTTTTAAATCCTCATTTGTGTGAGAACATTCTTATAAAATGGTAACTAAACTGATCATAATTAAAATTGCAATATATATACTGTACACGGATCAAAGGCACTTACTGAATGATAGTTAATTTGCTGCAGTGTGATCAATTATGAGTAGAATTCAATCATAAAACAACTGTCGATAAATTACTTACTATTTATTTATATTATTTATGTGACTCTTTAAAAGCGCCTGTGGTAAATAACTGCTGTCAAAGAGCAGTGACTGACAGCGACAACCTACCCAAGTCGTTAAAGTTATTAACAAACAGCCGACAGTCTAACTTGATTGGATGCTACTTCTAGGGGGCGCGGCAGTTAGATGATATACTGCTCTCTCATTGGGTCAGACGCCTGTCACTCTGCGGTTCCGCGTCTAAGGTTGTATGAGTAGAGAAAGTAATGAAGATGGAAGGAGCTGATGCTGATGAATTATTGAGGAGATTCATGGAGTAGCGGAGTGATAGCAGTGTACTCGTCTCGCCGGAACGATAAGAGGACATCGATACCACGGAATTGACCGATAGCATGCCCGTGAGTAACAGCAACTTCCCCAATTGACTTTGTGTCGCGCCTTAGCCGAGCTAGCTAACTAGCTAATCTAAAAGCAACCGCGGTGACAGCTCGAAGTCATCCAGCAAAGGCGAGACGGTGGGGGGGTGACGGCGGAGGATTACTTCACGTTCTCTGCCTGATATCGCCGAACAAATCCACCGAGAGGTCCGGCCGGGAGAGATCATGTGCCGGTGTCCCGACACACGTCTGTCACGTTGTTTTCAAACGCAGCCCGTTACTAGTTGTCATTGTGGGAAATAAGCGGGCTAGCACCACAGTTACGACTCCAATGTGCTATAACATATACAAGGTGCTATAACATATACAAGGTGCTAAGCTGTCCAAATGTGTTGCTATGTTCTGCTGCTCTGATAGATTAAGTAACATTTGTCGTGGATACAGACTTTGTACCTGACTTGATATTTATTAACAGCTCCTTGTGTGCGTGTGGTCTGTTAAGTGTGTGTGTGTGTGTGTGTGTGTGAGAGTGAGCGAGAGATATTCTGACATTGTACTTTTAGATAACCGTGTCATTGCGTTGACACCAGTCCAGCAGGTCCACACAAACTACCACTGCAGCCTGGTGATGATGGACGTGAGGTTTCTCTCCCAGATGTCATGTGGTGCATCTTCCCTCCGTAGCAGCCAGCCGGCTCAGGGCTTTCCTGTCTGATGGGTCATCACTAGAAACATGTTTGCCTTACAATCTGTGTCCTTCACAATGGCTGCGCTCCTGGTGGCGTGCCAGATGCCGTTTGAATAAGATACTGTTTTTAAAGCCTGATTCACAGGTTGTCCTCGCCGCTCATGTACGCGCGTGTTCCTCTTTAGGGAGAGGCTCGTCCCTTTTTTTTGTAGACAGGTTTGTTGTGACGGTGACTGTGCAAATGTGTGGTGTTATTGGGATGTGAATGTGCGTGCGTGCGTGCGTGCGTGCATGCGCGCAGGGCTTGTTAATGTGTGGCCTCCGTGGCTGCCGGCTTACGAGGCCTCTTAATGTTTTTTGACAGCGAAGCCCGGCAGGTCGTAAAGCAAGAAAAGGGTTCGTGTTGCCATCCAGCATCACAGCCGGAGTCGCCCGTGCCTGTCGGTCATGAAGTACAACGAAAACTGTCGCAATCCTTTTTCATTTCATTCTCTTCCAATGTCAAGTACAATATCGGGGACATAAAGTTTCATTTTACATCAAAAGTATATATTTGTAGGCATGGACGCCTGCAGATGTAGCATGTTTTAGCTCAACGAAAAATCTAATCAAAAGGGGTATTTCTACGGGACATTTCAGGGCTGAGAATCAGTAGATCATGATAGGCTTATCCCATTTTTAGCAAGAAATGCAGAGACAAGTGGAGGGGAAACAAGTGAGCATTAAGATCTGTGAAGTTAATCATTGGTCCCTTCGGGCTCACCGCAGGAAGAGGAGCGAGGAGTTGAAGGGGCGAGACGAGGGACAAAGATGCACCACTGGCTTAGAAGCAGAGAAAAGAGCGTGGGCGCTATAAGAGGATTCCTCCCTGGCAGATCTCTGTATCCGTCTCCCTCTGCGCTCGAAAACCAGGAGTCATGTTGGCTTAGCTACCGGCAGTTCTCTCCCCTGTGTGTGTGTGTGTGTGTGTGGGTGTGGGTGTGGGTGCATGCGCGCGCGCAGAAGGTGAGAAAATCCGATGTGGTTTTGGGGTAAAACTCCCACCACTTCCTTTCAGGCTCTAAGCAACCTGCTGTTGAAGACGACCATGAGTGGGAGGCGGGGGAAGGGGGGTGCGACGGAGTTAACATCAAGCCAAGGAAGTCCAAATAAAGAATATAGCAACAGATAGTATTAAAGGCAAAAAAAAGATGTGATTTATAAACTGAAGTGCTAAATGTGGCAAACGGGAGGGGAGCCACGTGTGAACTACTATTCTGAAATCTGAACATGGGTTCAGGTGGAGCTGTGAGGCGGGGAGACTCAGGAAGGTTCGCCCACAGCTTTTTCTCCCGTTCATCTTGAAGTGATCTTGGAGTCACCGGTCCAGCTTGTTGTAAATAGTTGACTGTTGACCTAGTTTGTAGACTTTGGGTGGAGCCGCGTTGCTTTTAGTTCCTGGTTCTGAAGTCGGTGAGTGCAGCTAAGCAATTTATTTGTGGATTTGGTGGGTTTGCACAAGACATGTGTGAGCTGACGGTACATTAGCTAGTTTATGTTCGTTGATCTGGTCAGATCTATTTTACGCTTCGTCTTCATGTAGCTTTGATCTATTGAGGCAGTTGTTGGTTTCGTTGATGTTATAGCCGCCTAACCTGTAGTCTTTGTCGCCTGCACCTTGTGCCAAAAAAAGCAGCTGGGGCAGCTCGGTCACTCAAAACCACCCACTTTGTCTCTCTCTCTCTCTCTCTCTCTCTCTCTCTCTCGGCTGTCTTTCTTTCTTATTGGTCGTCTCTCTTCCTGGAAAAAAAGCAGGTTTACCAAAGCGTAGGCCATGTGAAATAGGAAATGAGGTAATCAGCGAGGAGTGGTGTGTTTGGGTGTCCCCTTGATTCATTCTCGCTTGGACTCGCTTCAGTTCTCCACCAGCCTCCACAGAAAGGTATGTTCTAACTTCACTACCGAGTTTTCATATTGCTGCATTGGCTGTGGGGTTTTTATGAATTGCCACAAAGTTTGTGTGTGTGTGTGTGTGCCTCAAATGTTTTTTTTTAAACTCTTGTCAGGACAGTCAAGCACACTCTCGATAAGGATTAAGAATCCAAACCTAAAGGATACCTGCTTGTGCTGTAAGAAGTCTCTATAAGGAGGAGTTGGATGTAAGCTCATTAGACCGCCAGCTCCGTGTGTGTGTGTGTGTGTGTGTGTGTTAGAAAATGTATCGCGTGGGTGTAAATTCAGAGGGAACGAGCCGTCAACTTTAGCTGGCTCAAGGGTTTTGTCACACCAGACAGTAAACGCATGCACACACACACACACACTCACATACACACTTGTGCAACGCATGACACATTCTCGCTCCATGGCAAATAGTTTGCTGTATCAGAGCTTTGCGTTGGTGAAAAATCTCAGGGCTGTGTGTGTGTCCGTGAGGGTTCCCTGGGGGGGGAAAACAATTTACAACCTAATGAACTCTTCCATTATTGATCCCGCTGCCTCGCTCCTTTTCTGAGTTATCAACCCCTTGGGTTTTTCTCCATGGCTTTACTCCTGCACCCCTCCATGCGCTCAGCTCTTCCTTCCTATTCATCCATTCCCCTCTGTCTCCTGTCTCCTCCCACTTGCTCACTACTTCCTCAGATTGTAACTTGTGCTTAACTGGGGTTCACCCGTCCATCGCCGCGGTGCGGCTGCGTGGAGGAGGCCCACCACTCAATGCACCCCCCCCCCCCCCCCCCCCCCCCCCCCCCAGACCAGGACGGAAGAGGGTCATCAACGGGATGATGACATAATTACCCCTGTAGTGTCGTCCCAGAGCACTTAGTCGCCCACTTAGTTTCCCTTCAACGGTTGCTTAAGCCTTTCCGCATTGTCTGTAGAAAATGGACACCTTAAAAAGACGCAGCATTTGGTGGTGTTTGTGAACACCGTAGGACGTAAATATGTTGCAGAGTAAATTCTCATGTTTATTAGTGTGTAATGAAATGTAGCGTGAGCCTGACGGATCAGTGTTCTGGGGAGGGAGAGGAGGGGTGTTGTTTAATTATTGTTTGATTATTTTAAAAACATTATATTTTAATTTGTTTTCATCGTTCAACAATTTGATGGTGTTATCTTCAAAATTTCCTAAACAAATTTATTTATTACAACTTACTGACATTTAATGGAGCAGCTGGAGTTAAAAAAAATGATTGCTTAAATTAAAATAAGCATTTTTGACTGTTTATTTATTCATGTTTACATAATTAAAATCAAATCACCATTTCCTAATACAACTGCATCCCGCCACTGTCTTTTTGTACTGTCGACCCCTCTGCCGCTTGCCTTTTGTGTCGCTGAACTTGCTTCTCAGCCTCTTGCTGAGCCGGGAGGTAAATATACCTCATGGGTGGGCGGCCCTCCGATTTTAGTCTTCAAGTATTGTTTTCTGGATTCGGATGAAGCCGATGACAAACCCCAGATGCCAGCGTGGACAGAGTTGACTGGTTGGAAGCGACTCTGTAGGAGGAACCCTTCCATCGAGGAAGACTGACTCACCCGCACTGTAATCGCAGCCTCTACTTTGTGATTCGGTGAGCTGCCATTTAAACATACTCGCTCTAGATATCACTGCCGTCCTTGTAGTCTCCCCCAGCGTGAAAGAACGGAACAACAAAGGACTAATTTCTCTAAATGGAGGCCTTTCTGCAAAATAATCCTTCCCCCGTTACATGAGTCACTGGCTCCTACCCCCCTCCCCCCCCTTGTCATTTCTGTCATTGGTACGGTCCATAAATAGACACCTGGCTGCTATGGAGGGACCAAGGACCAGAATAATGCAAAATGAAGCATTTGGATGTGTGAAAGACCGATTAAAGAGAAGTGAAGATGGCGAGAGAGAAAGAAATGTCCGTGTTGGAGGAGAAAAGCTGAAGTGAGGATGTGAAAAACAATCAACATATATTTCTAATGACACACATGCACGAGGCATGTCAGAGGTTTTTTTCTTTTGATAATCCTGGTGATTGAAAATCAACCCTATAATCTTTCCAATCTTTTTGTCTGGTTTAAATTCATTAAGGGGATATTGTGTGTGTGTGTGTGTGTGTGTGAGAGAGAGAGACCCATCACTTTTTAGGTTGTTGGGAGTGCAGGTTTTTTTTTTAATGTTTAATTCTGCCACCTTCAGCTCAAATCTAAGCATGCATCTGCATGACAAGTGTCCACATAGAAGGATTTCCTCCTCCCTCTTATTTTTCCCCTCAGACTCCGTTAGCAGACATACCAAACATGGACCGTTTCTGAATTCAACCGCCAATGTTGCCTCGTCCGCTCAGAGCGCAGGCATGATACCCAAAACATAATCCATCCTTTGCAACGAGGCTGTTGGGAGGCAAAAGGAGTCTTCATAAGCAGAAAGCATGTCCTATAGTGACCGGCATGGTTTATTTTCCGTCCTTTATTCATATTTGGTCCTTTTTGAAATGTTATCGTAGAAACTTGACAAACCAAACTGCCGAGAGAAAACTATTTCAGTTAATCAAGAAAACTGACAAAGTTGGACTGCCTCGCATTTTTTGCAGAGCAATCGGCTCTAGAGAGGGAAATATATGGGCAGTCCACCACTTTGATCTGTATTGACGAGTCATCGAATTGTGTTTGCAAGCCTGAATGATTAGCCTGAGCTACTCGCTGCTCGTGTGTGTGTCTGAAGAAGGAAACCGAAGAGCAAGAGGGGGCGAGAGACTTGTGCTTCCCTGGAGTATTAAATTGACGCCTGCAGCACGAACAGTCAGTGATTTTAATAATGTTATCAGGACACCAAATAATGTGAGGAATGCAAACATGGAGGAACCTTTGTGCAAGACGTGTGTGTGTGTGTGCGAATACACGTTAATACTGTTTTTTGTGTGTTTGAATAATAATGCAAAGTGTGTGCTTATATAATATCTTTTTCTCTTTCAGGTAGAGGTAACCCCACTGCAGATGAGGGAACATGTTGGCTATGGACGAAGGAGTGGTGGAGGATTGGCTGTCAGAATTTAAGGTACTGCTTTACTGACGGTGTGTGTGTGTTTATTAGTGCATTTGTGCAAAAAGACAGGCCTAAAAGACGTTCACCGCAAGCCAGCTTTAAAATGATACAATTATAAGTTTAGGATGTTCAGTACACACTTCTCATCTTGACCTGCTGTGATTTATGTTCTGTGTGTTTGTCTTGGCCCGTCAGTTAGTGTATTAAACTGTGTGTGTTTTTCAGACCCTCCCTGACAGTGCGGTTTCCTCCTATGCTGCCACACTAAAAGACAAAGGTGCCCTGGTCCCTGCACTCTACAAGGTCATCCGAGAGAACTACAGCGATGTACGGACACACACTTTTAATACGTTAACCACCCGACTAAGCTGAGTATTTTGTTGTGTTTCAAATGCCACGTTAAAACTAATATATTTTTGCACCACGTGCCCACGTTTTTTGGGGGGGCTTTCATCTCAACAGTTGCTGGAGCCAGTGTGTCACCAGTTGTTTGAGTTCTACCGGAGCGGTGAGCCGCAGCTGCAGCGCTTCTCGCTCCAGTTCCTGCCAGAGCTCCTGTGGAGCCTCCTGTCCGTCAGCGCAGCCAGAGACCCTCACACGTCGGGCTGCATCGAGGCGCTGCTGCTGGGCATTTACAACCTGGTAGGGAGGGGAGAAGAGCGGACCAAGCTGTCCGTCTTGTGTGTTTTCCAGGCCACATTTTTACATCGCCGCTCTCTGCTACAGAAGGAGGGCTGTTTGTGTTCACACCAATAAACCGGTGCAGTGTGATGGGTCCGCGGTAAGGAAAGACATTAAAGAGAAGAAGAAGAATGTCCTCGTAGGCAGTGGGTGTAATCATACGGTTCCAGAAGCCGGGGACACTCTGTTATCTGCGATTATGTTCCGTACTTTCTGCATGTTCTGCTTTGTTAGACAGCGCGGTAGGAAACGGAGGAATTGAAACACAAGTGACTTTTCGATACACAATATGGAATTGTGGCTCCTTGCAAACACCCTTAAGCATCCCTCAAAGATGTCCTCACTAGTCATTATTAAAGTCTGTTTGAGCTGTATTTTCATCTGTTTTGGCTGTCCATGTTCTCTCCATCAGCTAAGTGCAATGTCCCCTAACTTCCTCTCTGAATAGCAGAGTAGGTCACCTGTCACTCAAAGCACTGGCTGGCTCCTATTAATCTATTTGACATTAACATGCTCACCGGGGGCTGGAAAATCCCGGGGTTAGTGCGTACACAATACACACACCAATGAGTGAACACACACACATAATAGCAGACTAATTTGGGTAACCGAGACCCTGAGGTCCACACACAAACCCCCACATTTAACAGATGAGTGTGTTGAAGAGATAAATACACATTCTTTTGTGGTTTAGGGCGCACGTCCGTTTTTAGTTCGGCCACATAAACATTTTCTCATCGTCTTCCTGTCTTTATCGTTCACAGGAAATAGTTGATAAAGATGGACAAAGTAAAGTATTATCTTTTACCGTCCCTTCCCTCTCCAAACCATCAGTGTACCATGAGGTGAGAAACTCATACAAATGGAATCGGCACTTTTTTTAATATTTTGCTTTTGCCGAAATGTTGAGTTAAAAAAACAAAAACGTCATCTCCCCTCCAGCCCTCAGCCATCGGCTCCATTGCCCTCACAGAAGGGGCACTAGCCAACCACGGGCTGAGCAGGGTGGTGTACAGCGGGCCGCACCTCCAGAGGGAGACCTTTACGGCACAGAACCGGTAAGAGGCCTGATGGGCAATCCTTGTTTTAGAGTCTGCTGCATGGGTGGTGACGTGTTCAGCTGGGTGGAGGCCCCGCTGTTTTCTTTAAAATGTCTTTCTCCGTAGCAGGCATCCAATCTGCCTGCTTGGAATTGGCAGGAAAACGACAAGCCAAGATATGTAAACACGTATGCCTCATCAGCCTTAAAAGGTCAAATGCTCTACGTCCTGTGACCATTTCTCAAATTCCACTGTAAAATGTGTGTGATACAGATTCAGCCACCATATTAATCATGGACAATACCTGTGCTTAAATGTGGATTCACACAAATTAGATATTTACTGTAAACCGCCTTCTACAAGTGTGATATTAAATTGTTTCCTGGATAGTTTCACAATTAACATATGTATTTACTATTAGTTTAGTCTGACGGTCTCATTAAATGTGGTAGTTTCGGTGACTCTGGTTCCTCAGACTCTGGTTCCTAGGGTCAGTCATGGCTAATTGGACGGATTATTTTAAATGTAGAAGAATTTTTAAGTGCCAAAACTGGCTTTGTTTTTCAGCATCAAGCAAAGATCATTTTAGTGTAACCTATAGGGGTGTAACGATTCATTTTAATAACGATTCGATTCGAATCACGATTCATGGTTGCCGATTCGATTCATGGACGATCTGGGTTAATTTAGAACAATTCGATTAAGTGACTTGAAATCGATTCAGTAACTTTACTGGACAGTGCAGGCAAAGTTTCTGAGATCCCTGTTGTTTCTTGTAAGAAAATCAGGTTTAAATTAATTATGGATTTTATAAACAAGCAAACAAAAATTGATGGCAAATGTATTAACCTTTTATTTTCAATGTAAACATTAACAATAATTACACAATGTTTGGATCAATTCACAGAACCCCGGATTTTCAACCACATTGTGGGGTCGCATGTCTTTACAGATAAACTTGGCAATTGTTACGTGATGTTGAGTTTGGTGCTGGCGAGGCCTGAGGTGTCTGCAGAGCTGGAGTTACCTGCTGCTGCTGCAGCGGTGACGCTGCTAGAGGTCCTGACTGTCGGCGTTGTTTAATCCCACGGCGCCTTAGTAGATGGCCGGAAAGATTCGTTGTGTTTCCGTGTTTTTTTAATTTGTCTTCTACATATTCTACAAACAGCGACCGACTCATTTAGAACACCTCCGTGTTAGCAAAAGCCAAAATGTTTCCACGCGCTGGATCGATAAGTTGGTTTGTAAATGTCTCGCTCGCAGTCGTCTCCTCCACGCTGTGTTTTGTTGTTGTTCCGAGTTTCGCGCGGCTGCCGCTGCGTACTGATGACGTCACAGACAGGCAGACTGAATCGAGTAACGTTTAACGTGTCTAAAGTGCTAACAAACAAACAAATAAACACACATCCATGGGTTTTGACGCAGAATGCATGGTATTAAAAAATCTCAGATTCTCAGAGGTTCAGTACCGCCTTTGCAACCTTTTAAATCTCTTTGATGGCGGTATGTCTACCTGCAGAATTCGACCTGATATGTTTAAAACTTTGCCATGTTATGCTGTAATGCTGACGTCAAAAATGATAACGGCATGTTTGTGCCGTTAAGATTTGACGTGCTGACCTTCCTGCTGCTGTGCTACAACGCTGCTCTCAGCTACATGACCTCCACCTCCCTCCAGTCCCTCTGCCAGCTCAGCTCCAGGTAAAGAACACTTCAGTTTCCCACTGTGTAATGATGATCATGTCCTTCCCGATGGTGTTTTCTAGGAGGCTACTTGAATAAGGCTAAACATACATGCATGCGCTTATCAGATCCTCTTATAGACTTTACCAGTAAGAACCAAGATATCGCTATTCGGCGAAGAGCCGAAGCGTTCGCACACATCTCCGCTCAGGGACTCTGGCAATCTGCCAACTGTAGCTGAGCATTGCTCTAATAAGCACGGCGCGAAAGAGAAGTCATGAGCTTTGACGTGTGTCCGCTCTTGTGCAGTACACAGCGGCTCCTACAGCTTCAAGTGTGCAGGTGTTACCTCAGATTTAGTTGAATCCTCCGCTGTTGCAACTTGTTTGGTTGACTGTTTTGAAAATGATAAAATATTGCCCTTAGGAATTATTCAGCACTTTAAAATGTTGTAGGTAATGCAGTACATCATTTCTAGATCATTATGTAGTGTGTGTTGTTTATTCCCCAATTTGCTCCTTGTGTTGTTTATCACCTCCCTGCAGGAAGTAAATTGCCTTAATGGAGCTGCAGCTAAGTGGTTCCCTCTGGTTGACGATTCTGTTTCACTGATTCAAACCCCACTATTGTGTTTCCTCTTTGCTGCCCTGCAGGGTGTGTATATGCGGCTACCCGCGGCAACAGATCCGGCGCTACAAAGGCATAAGCACGCGGCTGACGGTCACGTCAGAGTTCCTGGTTCAGCTCATCACGGGGATACACTACGCCCTGTGAGTGTACACACATTCTGACTGATCAGCTCTTCCTTTAATGGCCTGCATTTTATAGAGGATCTCTGTCTGCCCTTTTTCGACCTATGACAATAATGTAACGTTATTTTTATTTGTGACCATCATTGGGCATGCTCACTTTGTATTTTGTGTATTTTTATCATCAAGCTAAAAAACGTAACGCATTGGAAAGCCACCCATTGTTTACATTCATGTTTACAAGCGTACCTGCAGACCTACTGAGATCCCTCCACAGGGAACCTAACGTGTATTTCCATTGACTGTTTTGGTGTGCAGGTGTAACGGGGAGGTTGAACTGGGATCCAAAGCATTGGATGACGTTCTCTATCGGGCCCAGCTGGAATTGTTCCCTGAAGCTTTATTGGTGGGTTTTTTGCTTCTACAATCACATCTCTCCCTTTTCACCTGCAGTCTGTGTGTGTTTGTCAGAGAGAGAGAGGGTTAGAGAGCGAGCGAGCGAGCGAGCGAGCATGTGATTTTGCCGCACATCCTGGCCCATAGTTTGATTCATGCACACTAGGCTGCATTGTGTTGGTCTCTCGCTCTCTCTCTCCCCGCCTGTGTGTCAGAGACTGCGAGCAGAATGTAATCCCACTAGATTATTTACATGCTTTTCACTCTGCTCCGTTAAGCTATAATCCTTCAGACCCAGGAAGTAGAGAATTGAACCTAAGCATGCAGTGTTACTACACAACTTAAGGTGTGCTTCTCCACAACAATCAAAACACACAACCTTTGATTTCACATTAATCACAATGCTGATCATGCTGATCATAAAGAAACAAGCTTTTTGGGACAAAGTGTAGAAATGTTAAGATGTCACCCTTTGTAGTGTGTATTTATTGGAGTGGAACACACCTGCAATCTGCCCTCATAACACCAACGTGTTGCAGCCTCACGGACAAAGAACATGCTGTATTGTTTTGTGATTACAAAGCCTTCCAACTCTGGTTACGTACGGAACTGTTACGTGATCAATAGCGCAACTTGGGAATACCCAGCCAGTCTTAACCCAGAGTTTTGTGAAATAGTGTTATTATAGAGAGCGACATACAAAGCCTTTTTGTTTAGTTTTTATATCACTGGTCTGTGTAACTGAGTCTGTTTGTACTAAGCTCTTAGCTTTATGCCCAAATCTGGTGAAATGGGATTATTGATTTTAGGAGAAAAACATGTCTTTGTTACATAAGGAATGTTTTGCTTTCGGGTATTGTGTGTTTGTTCGCTGCCGTTTCACTTGGATCGTTTTTCCGTGGTTCTGCCTAATCATTTTTTCTAAAAAAACATATTTTAGTTCTGTAAAACGTTGGAATAAATATATACTTTTGAGATTAATATCTTTTCACATATTTTACATTTTAACAATAACAACATTGAACTGTTGAATGTTATTGTGTACGTAATGAAGAGTACACATTCATACAGTACACATTTTGTTGTTTTGCAGTCTGGTCCTGAGACATTTTAGTGAAATGAATGTCAAGGTTGTTTTTGCTTATCAGTGTTTTTAAAAATCCGGGCAAATGCTCTCCGAAGGAGTAATATTTGTTGCCGTGTGTGCTTCTCCTCGCCCTCAGGTTGGCAATGCCATCAAGTCATCGCTGCACGGCGCCGCGCTGAAGAGCAACAACAAGGAGGGTGCGCGGAGTATCCAGGTGGAGATCACACCCACCTCCTCCAGGATCTCCCGGAACGCTGTCACCTCCCTCTCTATCAGGGGACACCGCTGGAAGAGACACGGTGAGACCATGAAACAAATCGAGTTAGAGAGAGAGAGAGAGAGAGAGAGAGAGAGAGAAAGAAGAGCTCTCACAATTTGTATTCACATTTTTACGGGGTAATAAAAATAGAATTTTTTTTGACTCAAGAAGAAACTCACACCAAAGGAGAGAGAGCGGTGTTTAGATCTCTTCATTATTCACTCAACGCACCATCTCATGTCCTTCCAGTCACTGTGTACATCAGACCCTTCCAGTGCTCTCTCCCTCCTTTTGGAGCAGCTCTTCATTCCAGACACTGACTTTCTGTCCAATTTCACAGATGGGATAAAACCAGAGAACAGAAAGTTCATTTACAGAGTCATTCAGATCAGCTGCAGCGTGTGCGTTAAAGTTTTGTGTAGTTTCAACTCTGCTGCAGAGAAAATGAATAGTATTAAGATTAAGTTGTGGAACAATGAGGCTTTGGGTAAAAGCCACTCTCTCTCATAATGCCGGTAGTTGATTCTAAACCACAGAGTACAGCTGTGGCAGGCCAATTACAGCCCTCAGCCTAGTGTAATGAGCAGGTTTCATGTTGAGCCCAACCTCCCTTGTCCAACTTTGGTGCCCGTCTCCCGAGCTGCTGCTTTATGTTTTTGTCACGAGCAGACGATGGGGAAAAAAAATACTATTAACTATTAATTAGTATATAGACGTGACCGTTGAGTCCATTTCATTTTTGTGTTCATGTTCGCCTCCAAATTGCATGTACTTTACCATGTGTTCTGTTCTGATCACTATGATTTTGTCTTTTTATTTTTCTGCCACTACATTGATTACCTCTGTTTGTCTTGTGTCACCGTGGTTGTGTGTGTCTGTGCACACGGCCGGCTTTTTTTGTGTGTGTGTGTCTTTTGTGTTTGCATTGTACATGTCTTTCTGTCCATCTGTATGTGTTGTTACATCCTGCCCCCCCCACCCAATGCTCTCTTTTGGCACACCCCGCCCCCCCCATCAGAGTCCCAGGAGGTGAGTGTAGACAGTGCTGCAGCAGTGGGGGGCGTGGCCATTCCGGAGATCAATGTGACAGGTGTGACCGGCGAGCGAATGCCCAACGGAGAGTCCTTGCGGCCGCGCACTGACGGCCGCGCTCACCCTGACTGCGACCCGCTGGGCGCCGCCTCCGAGGTCAGCATGGATCCCCGCGCTCATGACTCCGGCACGCGGGGTCAGGAGGTCAGGAGGCAGAAGTCCGTGAGGCGAATGGTGGAGAATGAGGGTTCTGGGTTGGCCTCCACAGGGAGGAGCCAGTACTAAGGTCCCGCCCCTCCTTCCCACTGCCCCACTCCAGAGGTAACCTAGGTAACCGTGTGTGTGGGGGCGTGGTCTCAAAAGCAGCATGACGGCTTCCCCCCCCTTTTCTTTTTTTAACCTGTGGCGTTGGGCTCCACCATCTTCTCTTTGCCTAATTGCACTGTTCCTCTCATCTGTCGATCCAACGTCACTCATTCATTTACTCTCTCCTTTGTGGCTAAAGCTTCCTCACAAAGATCTACGACTGAGATTCCTTAAGTTGACTATTATTAGTAAAGCTCTAACTGAATAACCGATCAATAACCCAATAAAGATGCATAATGAAATGCGCAATTGATGTTTTTATGTTGAAATGAAATGAAGTGGATCCCGTTCAAAGCAGTTAAACGTAATGGCAAATGTTTTACAGTAGCAATGTGTAACATTCAGGAGGATTGATACAACATTCATATGTCTTTAATGTATAACCACAAAAATAATAACCTTTTTGAATGAGCTGTTCATATCCACGTAGTTGTCCTACAGCACTCGGCACAACTTAATGCTACACACTGCACGTTTAAAAAACAAAATACAACGCTGTAAACTCTTCTGCTGGCTGTACCTCGCTTAATAAATGTCATTCTCAAGCTTGAGGTCAGCTCACTGTTAACCAAAAGGCCCGTTGACCTTGAATCATATTTTGCCCAGATGTTATCTGTTAGCTGCGCCAGTATGAGGAGATTAGATGCGTACAGTGTTGTTTGGGCAACATCTTAACTCCTGGGTTTCACCGGAACGATAAGTAAGCCTGGTTGTCTCTCGCAGCAGACCTCGGTACGCCTCAACACATTACTCCTGGGTTGCACCTGGAACAGACGACTTCCTCCCGAGTGGTAGCGAGGAGCTGAGGAAAGACATGCAGGTCTTCAGTCATTAGAAGCAAAAGCTGCTCGAAGTGTTAAATGTTGACGTGAAAATGACCCTGAAAAATCTGACCATGAAAGAGTTTAATGGGACCTGCCTTTCTATCCGATTACCAGCTGTTTACAGGTGTTCCGTCTCAGTGATAGTATCAGATTAGAAGTGTGTATTTGTGAATAAGTGGGTGGTTGGCCACTTGCACAGCGGGACAGATGTTTAAATGTGTCGCACAGGTGTTACGTCTTTGGCTTTTCTGTACGCCTTCCTCTCCCTTTGTGGACTTTCCTCAGTTTACGCTCTTTGACTCTGTCCTCCTCCGGCCCGGCGGACAAAAAAACGCACTCTCCTCAATGAACCTCTTGCTGTTGTCTCGCAGCGCTGCTGGTCAAACTAACCTATGTTCTTGGCTGAAATACTGAAAGTGGCAAGAAGTTTACGGCTGCAGTGTGAATGTGCCACCTGCTGGGCAGTGAGCGCTCGTCTGTCATGCAGCCCGACGGGTTCTGCCCATCATCCAAAATACTTTTGTGTCTTTCGTATTGTTTTTAAACTTTGTTAATCCTAGTAATGAATAATGTAGAATAATATCGGATCCTATGGGCTGGATGACTGATGAGCTTGTGCTTTCATCTGCAGGCTCCTGTTTTCTTATTTTGGTGCTTCTGTTTTGTGTTCCTCCCTCTGTCTGTCTCAGACGCGGTGGATCTGGGTTCCCCGGATGAGCTGATGGATATCTCGGAGTTGGATGAGGGGGTGTGGCCCGGCAGGGTGGGGCCGGACATTACCCCACCCACCATCACAATTAGCAACAGTGTCACCACGTTGAACCTGGGGGCCAAGGCCATGAAGAAGTGTCGGCTCGGCGGGCGCACCAGCAAGGACAAGGAAGCGGGCCCTCTGACAATAAGCCGGGCCGCCAGCGAGTGCGCAGAGCTGTCCGTCAAGCGGCTGACGCTCACCTCCAGCCAATCGGTGCCCAAGGCCGGAGCTCTCACCAGCCTGACGCGCACCGCCAGCGCCGTCTTCTCGCGTTCCTTCGAGCAGGTGGTTAGCAACAACGCCCCTCCCACCAGCAACCACGCCGCCTCCGAAGTTGCCCGCTATTCATGCAGCCTGCAGGAGGATGGACTGGGCTACTTGAGCCCGGCGCCGAACCACACGCAGCGCTCTCCGACCATCACCGTGCGCCTTGGCGCTGACCTTTGAACCCTTTTTGCGACGACCCCGAACCCTCTCCTCTCAGACCCTGTACCTGTGACCCGGAACTCCAAGCCATGCCAACTGCAGCAGGACAAAAACACCTACAGACACACACAACTCTCGCCGCTAACTTTTTAACATGTGATTGTGCTGTAAAGCCGCACTGCTCCCCCCCCCCCAGCAGAGGCTCCTCCGGGCCCGATGGAGGCGGAATGACGCTTCCGGCTCCACTGCCAGTTGTGCACCGCTGCCGTGAAGTCGTGCCAGAAAATAAAAATTGCAGAGCTGCCTGTCTGTAAAGGGGTGCACTTGAAACGTATTACTAGAAAAAGAAAAAAAAAAGAGAGCGAGCGACCGTGTGGGAAAGTATTTTAATTGGCATTTGTTTGCCCTGCATGGCTTTCCATACATCCATCCTGACCGTGGCCAGGTTTCTCACAGGGCAGATGTTGAGCGTGTGTAAGCATGCTCGAGACTATGTACAATTGTTTTTTTTTTTTTAGAATAAAGGCTGCTAATTGATACAATGAACAAGGTATGATTCTCCAAGTTGAAGCAACGTTCAACTAATTTAGAAAAAAAAACATTGATCTTTTCCCATAGCAATACAAATCTCCCCTATTCAGTGTTTTTTGTCAACAGTTACAGTTGAGCTTTTTTTAATTTTTTTTTATATGTATATAAAGAGAATCTGCATTCTTCCTCAAACCATCAGGAAAAAAATGACCACTCCATAATAAACTAGTATGTTCAGAATACCTTTTTGTTTACAATCGCACGGTGTTGTCATTGTGATGGAAAAGCAATATTTGTCCTTTCCTCTCGCTCCTTCAGTACCTTCCTGAATTTCAATTTCAAAAATATAACTCCAACTTCGACGAATATGATTTTTGGGGGGAATGATGGGTGTGATTTGATTTAAGCTTTGCATTTTGCACTTGAAAGAGCAAAAAAAGTTGTTTCAACGTTGGTATTTTCTTATGATGAACAAGAGAGGTCAGACTCTCAACTGTGGTATTTTCCTGTGAGACATGTGATTTGTTGTCCCCACACGAAGCCACCTACTTCTGCAGAATTGAAAGAATCTGATACCCCTGATTTAAAGATGAAAAAAAGTGAACCACAACTATAACCAAATCTATTCCTGTGGGACATTGTTTGGGTGCAATGAGGCGTCTGTTCTTTGTTTCTGTGATCCATCCACCACTCCAGCTGTTTGAAGTACTTTGGTGATGTGTTTCCCGTGTCCCTCATTCTTGTTCGCATCTTTATCATCACGTCAC
Organism: Gasterosteus aculeatus; assembly: GCF_964276395.1. Taxonomy (NCBI): domain Eukaryota; kingdom Metazoa; phylum Chordata; class Actinopteri; order Perciformes; family Gasterosteidae; genus Gasterosteus; species Gasterosteus aculeatus. The sequence goes on from NC_135697.1 coordinate 11,159,778, forward strand.
AAGACGCGGTGAGATTCTCTTGTACCAAAAATGGAATTAAACTCCACCCATCTGCTACGTTTGGTTTCCTAAATCAAGCTACCCCCACCCTCAAGCAAAACGTACTCCGTGTGCTCCAGCTGTCGAAGACCCATAGCTTGGTGGGACGATAACAATCATCATGTTTCTGTATGTGAGTTTACAGAATGTGTTAATTGGAAGCTCTTGTTGTACATCAAACTGTTGTACTTAAGTTGATTTATATTGGCCTTTCTATGTCTGAAGATAACTCATTGCTACAACATCTCGAAATAAAGTGTTTCTATATTTCACAAATGTGCATTGTTATAATTCTGCTGGACAACATCAGTTTTCAAGTTCAGAATACTACTCAAAACACAATACCAGAAGTCTTTTTTTCTGTTCAGGCCTTCAAGTAGACGTTTTCGTTAAACACTAAAAATACGGACTTAATACAGGCAAGCAGTTACTCTATATTTAAAGCTTGATGTCCTACTCAATAATTGTTTGGTACTTTGTGAATATATTTATTTACATAAATGTAAATAAATATATTCACATTCTTTCGAAAGAAACCTACAACAGCAGTTAGGCTTCCGCACATCTGCCTGCAGAAAAATGCAACATATTGAAATATACGTATTACGTAACATATTGAAACATTTCTTTCGTATGTGTATACTAATGAGATGCTGTTGTCCGCATGTATTTTGCACTTCACAAGTAACTAAACCTCTCGGTTTAAACTGACCATTTATTAAATTCAACCTGTCGCCGGCGCGCAGTTCCATGTCTCTCCCAGATATGGCGCCCTACGGTAGATGGAGGACCTCGGATACCAGCCACATCCCTGACGTCACTTCCTGCTCTTTCTTGTCCTTGGACACCGCATCGTCGCCGTTCCGGATAAACACATGGCTAAACTGAGCAAAGAAACCAAACAGCGGCTGCAGCAGCTGTTCCAATGCGGACAGTTTGTCATCAGATGGGGTTTCATACCAACCGTGTTGTACCTCGGTCAGTATGCGCACACGAGCAGGTGGAATACGGCCGGTGGAAAAGACGTGCCCCTCGGACGTTAGCCAGTTAGCTTAGCCTTAGCTTAGCCCTCGCCTCGAAATGAATCACCTTTTTTTAAAGAGTGCTCTGGTTGCTCTGGTTTGGCATCCTACAAAAACTATTAAATACGATAACACCGCAAAGTTCCTAATCCCTTGTACCATTAGTTTTTTATTGGTATCGTGTAACGTTGTAACATGAGCACTTCGGGCTTAACGTCGTTGACATGTTAACGTTTAAATGGTAACTTAGTAAATCATCATCTACCATAGACAAGATCATTTCAAATGTATTTCTCCCTCTGTATACTTTCTGTGTTAAGTCTCACATCCTTTAGTAGTAAATTCATAGGTTTTATCATATCCATATGGATAATCTGCACCGATTAAGCATTGCCCTGAGATTCTTAGTTTCAAAATGAGACACATCATGCATTATACCTCATGAGGTTAGTTCATAAAGTCCGTGGTCGCTCCAGAGGAACATCGTTAAAACCGCACATGCCTGTGGTATGTATTAAGGCGGTCAACATTAACGCGTTAATCTATGCGATTAATGTGGCCTAGCAACAAAATATTTTAACTGTTTACTTCCGCTCCCGTAAATTGACCGTGGAAACGAAACGGCCACTAGCTGCAGTCAGTTACATCAAGATGGAGAGAGCTTTTTGCACTGGAAGTGAAACAAACTGGTGCGACATACAGATGTTAAGCTAGCTGCTATGCTACTTCCATCTCAACATCTAACGCTACCCTGCACGGCACAACGTCTGCAGAGGACCACCACTGTGTCCCTAAAAGACCGTGGTTTGAAAAACGTTCTGGCTAAATGTCGGGAGATTGTTGGCACTTCAAACACAGCCGTTAAATGATAGAGAGTTAAGAGCACGAGGACAACAGGAAGAGTCGCTAGTTCAATGTGTTCCACCTGCGAGATTAAAGAATTTCAAGATGTGTGATTAATTTTTTTACATCACTTCATCAATTGACAGCCCTAGTATGTATGCGTCATGTCATCTGGTTTTGGTTTCTGCAGTAGAGCTAAGGAAGTTCAGACGTGTGACCTCAGACATGCTTTCTTCCCTCTCGTGTATCTTCCCTTTCTGGGTTCTCCTTTTTCGATACGTGCATTCAGCTCATCCATTTCCTAAAGGCAGAGTTTCCATCAGTTGAGCATGCCATTTCTTTGTCGTCTGGTAAACCAGCTGTGATCTCATCACATTGAAACCGTTAATTAGGTCGTTGCCCTTCAAAGTTAGAAAGTATCTTAATCAAAAAATGCTTACCTGTCCTGGTTTCATCCTTTCTGATTTGAGTTTTTAACGAACCCCGTTGGTTTGGTAAGCCTCTTTATGCAGTGGGAATTATGCTTCTCCCTATGAACAGAGAAAAATTAAGGGATGAATTTTGTATTTTTCTCAAGAATCTGTTGTATCAGTGTGGGGAAATGTGTTCTTCCTTTCTGTGCCTGTGGGAGGCTGTGAGTCAGACGTGCCTCTCATTCATTCATAGATGTGTAATCACAAGTGCCCCCCTCACCCAATTCCGCACAAAATGTAACTTACTGACAAACTAACTTTCTTCTGTAAAAGTAAACCACAATGCTTCAATGCTGCTTTATGGTTTTCCTTTAAAGGTTTCAAACGGGGAGCAGATCCAGGAATGCCTGAGCCCACAGTCTTGAGGTACGTAGAGATGCCTGATGCTAAAGGAGGTTTTCACAGCTTTGCACCAGGGGAATGGATTTCCTTTACTGGGATAACAGATGTGTAAACTGTCAACTAGTTGTACGTGTTGATTCAACAATTGGCAAGAAAGTGAAATCTGCAGTTCTGTGTTGTGGTCTATGTATTAAGATTGCAGAAACTCCAAACAATTGAAGACCTATTGTCCTGTGACTTCACGCTGCTGTTTTAGAGGAGTTAAATGTTTTTAGCTGTAAGTGTGCTTAGTAAGGTGAATGTAAGGCGTTGCACAATTAGTCACCGGAAGTTCACCATGATAAATATTCCAGTGACGATGCGTCTGTGTGAACGATGGAATTTCGGGAGTCTAATTGAACCTCGTTTTTCCTTTCTGCAGTTTGCTATGGGGCTGAAGAACGCCTCCACACAGCCGGCGCCCTCCCTTCATCGGGACCATGTGACCCACCTCTCATTGGAAATCCGGGACATTATTTTCTCACTCTCAGCCATAACACATACTGTCCGATATCCGGGGAAGCAATGAGTGCATGTTGTGTTTGGCTGTGATGTTTATGGCCTGATGCATCGAGAGTGTCTGCTACATGGAAAGAAGATATTTGGATCAACAAGCTGTATTCATGACTTCATTTTTGAACATAAATGGACTTCATTATGCGTTGGTGTTTGGTTGGGAATGTGTGACAGCGATGTTTGGATTTAACATTCATTCCTTGTTTTCCTTTTTATTTGTAATTTAAGATTTCTGAGAATAAATCCACAAAGAGATGAATCCTGTGATGCATAACAAATGAACCAAAACATGGGTTAAAATAGTTTTAAAATGATTATATGTCATGTAGGATGAGTCAGAATGTTTGATTGTTGAATGTGTAATTATCCCTGCAGATTAGAAGTTTGGGTGTTCTGTTTTTGCGGTTGGATGGCGTATATTTCAAAGTCTCCTTCAAATGCACTGTGGATGGTGGAAATTGACGGAAATCTATAATTCTTTCTGAGGAAAAAAATCTGTTGCAGCTCTGCAATGACATGCGAAGTGTTCCAAGGAAGAAACGTCATAATGGATATTTTTTTATTTCTGCATGAGTACAAAACATTCCTTCCAGGCACTTATTGGTGATGTGCATTCAAAACAGCTCATCACACTATATTCAATTCAACAAAACCTTGTGTTGAACTACTTACATAAATAAATCTAAATAAATAAAATGATTCTTTTAATATCTATTGCTTTTGGTTTTATAAAACGTAATGCATTCCTAGAAATGCTCAAGTAAAAATAAAATACAGGGCAAAATTGCATTTTAGTGCACAGAGCCCACCATAGATTTTTCTGTGATTAATAAATAACTTTTTACCAAGTATAAATAGTTTAAATAAGTGGCACAATAGTGGGCACTTTTGAGAAACATGGACCCTCGACATTCTCCCCTCACCAAAGGCAGCAGCAACAACCGCTTTCTAATGATCTCATCTTAAACTTTGGGTTACAGAATCTGAAAAGAGCCCACGCTTCCGTTCCTCCTCTCCCTTTTAGCGATGGCTCGCCTGCCATCGAGCAGGAAGTAGTGGAGCTGGCGCAGGACGCTGTGGGCGGCCATCTTCCTCTGGAAGGCGCTGGGTAGGTTGAGGCCCCTCAGCAGCTGGGCCTCCTGGCGGTCGGTCAGTGCCGCCACCTGGTCCGGGTTCCTCATCTGCGAGGCAATTAAAATTAAAAGCCGAACAAATGTATTTTTAATATATGAGCTATAACGTAACTTGGTACGTTTGCTGAGGAAATTGACTTGAGTAATTCCATTTTGTGTCATTTTCACTCACCTTTTCTTTGCAGAGGTTGATCAGGAGGCCGCTGTAGTATTTGGCCAGTGAGCAGATCAAGCTGCCGGGGTACTCCTTCTCCACATGCTTCAGGAGAACTGTGTAGACAAGAAGGCCGTGGGCCATTCTGTGGAGACAAGCCTCCTGGAGAGAGGAAGAAAACCTCGGTCAGAGCTCTAGAACTTCACCCAGTTGTTTTTCATCGCTGCAGGAGACACAGTACCTTGCTGAAGTTGGAGTGAGGGCATCTTTCTGGGACTGAGAAGACTTTGTAGTTCTCAAGAAAATTATATTTCACCACATTTTCAAATTCTTCTTCAAACTGAGGTGGGTGAGATAGAGAACAAGCGACGACGGTCAGATGAGCAGTTTCCTTAAAACGTTTTCAGAAAAGCCCACTCATCTATTCAAAAAGAAGAAATAACTTACCTCCTTCTTGTGGAGCTTGGTCACGCCGAGCACCGCGTGCCAGACCGGTGAGGCGCTCAGAAGGTCGGAGGGCAGCACCTCCACCTCCTCACCTGAGCTCTCACCTGTCGGGGCCGCGGTGGGCGTGTCTTCTACCGGAGCCCCGGATGCGTGCGGCAGAAGAGCGGCCAGCGTTGCCGCAGAGAGAAGCAGGTCTGCGCGGAGAGGAAGAGGAGGAGGAGACAAGAGGGGGTGAAGGGATGAATGAAAAGAGGAAGAACCCGAAGGCAACGTGCGCACCACGGACCGCAAATCGCTTACTGAGGAGAGAGCGCATGATGAGCCGCTGGGAGCCACTTGTTGAGTCTGCACTGATGATGACGCTGAGGGCCAGAGGAGGTGGATGTGTGTCTGCCGTGAGCTGTCATTTTTATATTCTGCAGAGTGGAGGGGTTTCCCGATATGCCCCCCACCTCTACGAAATCCACGGGTGCGTCAAACATCCGCTCCGGCATCCGTCTGTGGTCATAAAATGACCAGCGGGAGCAGGAATTACTTCCAGGGAAGTCATTATTTGAAAGAAAGTGAAACAATAATGAAACACGTTTCCAACACGTAAAAAATTCTGGAGGGGAATCCAATGATATTATTAGCCAAATCGTTTTGAGGGAAATCCACAAAGGTCTGATTTGCACATCGGGATAAATGAAATAGATGCAGAGTGATTATAAGGAAAGTTTTTATGAGGATTTTTTTGTTTCAGTCCCACAGTGAGAGATTGGCTTCATGTCGAGGAAACTCTTAGGAGTATACCATACTTTCCCCGCTAAAATAGCCACACTAGTTGCCCACATACTGTCCTCATGAAATATGTCCACAATGATATTAAGCCAAGTTGAATTAATGGAGGTTGTGTCTCAATCAGTGCTTTTCTTGTTCTTTCGTCACAGTGATACGCAGGTTCTTTTTATTATTAGTCAAGAAAGACTTTGCATTAGTGCGTTCCTTGAAAAAAGGAAACTACACTCAGATCACACAGCCTGTAGGATCATATTTATTTGAGTACAACAATGATCAATTATCATATATACAATCAAATATGGAATTTCTTCCCAAGTCAGTTTTCCCTTAACTAAACTTGCCACAAAACCATTTGGAAAAATGATAATATGACCAGTTTGTACATTTCTTCACTTCAAATCTACGACACATTTGAATCCAACTACCCTTCATTTCATCTTAGCTGATATTTCTGGCTTAGACGTTTCCCTTCTGTGCGCATATTTCTCTCAATAAAAAGTTGGTGATTAGGCACTGACGTTAAGATTTCATCAGAATAGGCATTTCAGAATTTCAGTAAATTCCATGGAGCAAAAAGCTAACGTAACTGAGGTAAGCCCTTATCATTTGACAGCCAGACAGTTTTCTGTGATCAAATGAAGTATTTTCCTGTGTCTCAGTGACTGAATGTTATAACCTCTCTAAAGTCCCTCTATAAAACAAGATCTATAGCAAAACCAACACCTACTTGGTAAATAATCCAACACTTACATGCTGACTAAATACCGGCAAAAGAATAAACAAAAAATATGAAGATATATACAAATAAATCAACTAAACACTTTTGTGTTAGCGTTGATATTGAAGCATCGAGCATTCAGCTCATAATGGTGCGTAGATTCCCTCTTGGTGTCTTTTGTGCAGGATTCGAATGTTTGGTTGCGGCCTGAATCTGGACCGCAGTAAGATAAGTAGAACTATCGTAGATGTCAGCTGTCTGGCACTTAAACACAGTTTATGCCAGATATTACTATGAGGTGGTTTTGATAAGATTTGATATATAAGACGGGCTTCCAACATGCGCTATTGCAACTATTGGTTTTATCACTTCCTCCCTCCCGTTCCTGGAACACTCCCCCTGCTGTGATAATCAACGCAGTGTTTTCATTGCTGAGAATTCCTTTTTGAAATGTTCATATCGTATAATACTTCATATTTCATGATTTATGTAACGTGTGGCAGGAATAGCTAACTGGTTTTTGTTCCTGCTCATTTTTACACGATGACTTCTTTCCTATCAAGTTGCTCCATGATACGAAACCTGGAAAGTATGCCTTACTTGAATGGTTTGTCAATTACTCACTATCAAATACATTTTCTTGTAATCCCTGTAATGTGGATTTTTAAAAATGTTTTTACTCTATTTTTACTTTAATCTACTTTTTCAAGCAATCAAAAAAACCTCAACCTCTACTGACAACCTCTGTCATCATTACTGCTTTACTCGTCATAATATTTTGTTGGTATTAATTCCCCCTTCTACTATTTTAGATGCGTAACTTCCCCTATTCAAATGACTCAAACTGGAGAACTCCCAAATTGGGTTAAACTATTTTTGATGCCTTTCTCTGCTCTGTGAAGGATGTTGTAAGAGCGGGTTGGTGTCCACTCAAGGAGTGTCCTGGTACTTTCAGTGGACTATTATGAGACTTAAGAATAGCCTCGTCTTTGCAACGCCTGAGTTTATCGAGAAGTGCTGATCCTGACTGTCTCAATGCTTTTGAGCTCAAGACACACTTTCAGTTTCCCCTGTGGACATCCAAGGTTCTGTTTAATACATCAGTTCCATTTCTCCCGAATCCTCTGAGATCACTCAGGTACTGAAGGTTTCCTATAACACTGGGAAATGGAGTCTGACGTTGAACTTGTTGAACTCTGCAGTTCACTCTGGACGCTGCTAGATGGCAATCACGCAGCATCCACGACGAGAGGAAGCCGAGTGCTCTGAAGCAGTGGTCCCCAACCACCGGGCCGCGGACCGCTACCGGTCCGTGGGCCATTTGGTACTGGGCCGCACCACAGAGAGAATATATATATTATATAATATATTTTTTTCTGAAAAATGTTTTATTTTGAAAATTGACCGGCTTTTCTACTAATTATGTGCGCTCGTCCCTCTGACATATTCCCCGCGCGTCACCAGAGCAGTGCAGCTCTTTCATAGTCGGAACCTTGCTTCTGTTCTTTAATACCTGACTTTATCCATCAAGCTCGGTTATATGTATATTTTTAATTTCAGTGTGCCAATCCTCTCCTCACTTTTCTTTCCCTCTCAGTTTCTTATGTTGGCTCTTTATGCCTTTTTCTCAGGCCACAGTGTTCTGGTCCCTTCCTTACTCCTCTTCCTCTTTCAGCGGACAGAGAGCTCCAGAAGGGAGGAGAGGAATTGTATCTCTGCTCTGTTTGCCACGGGCACTCTTCAATATTTTATCCGGAGTGCATTTGTTTGAAGAGAGCCCTGAATATGTGTGCGACTGAGTGATAACGAGAGACGTGTGTGCGGATTCTGTATTTGTATGCAGGAGGGATGCCGTTGAAAAGTGTGTATGTTTGCGCGTGCGGTGACATTTTTAGGATGAAAGGCTTTCTCCAGCCCGATGGCAATTGGTTTTCTCTCTCTCCGGACTTCGGCCCTCTTGTTCCTTTTGCACTTTCTTTCGCCATCTCCTCCTTCACTTCCCCTTTCTTCTCCCCGCGCATCATCATGTAACACCAATGTGCTCTACTGTGTAGTATAGCACAGCTATGTAGGGCTCGTTCTTATTAACGCTGTACTTTGAGGTTTGTTTGATTTTGCTGTGTGTGCATATGTGACCGCGTGTGTGTGTGAGTCGGCATCGGGTCTCCGTGGTCCCCGGAGGCCGCAGAGCAGCGCATTTCATCATCCTCCCCCAGACTCGGAACGAGAAAGCCCAAAGTCCCCTCCTCTTCTTTTGCTTCTTCAGCGATTCAGCAAACACTGAGTGTTTCCCTCCTTTTGTTCTTTCACTTTCAGGTGTATGCTAATGAGAAAAGTCTAAATAAAAACACTGAAGCTTTCTTTGGATTTACCGTACACTTTAAACACTAAGCTCCTGACTGCAGTCCTCTGAAAATAAGCTTGCGGGTTTGCCGATGTTGTCTTTTACGTGACAATTCTGCAGAATCATGTCAAAAATGTCCAATGCCTTCGTCTATCGTCGGCGGCATCTTTGGCAGCACTTCTCGCAGCGGTTCCACGGCATCTTCTTCGGCAGCTATCCGCTCGATGTTCTGAAACGGAGTGATGGGGGGGTTCGTGGCATACAAGCGGCTGTCTACAGGAATTCATTTACCAATTGGGGCCGCTCGGCCGCAACCCACTCCAGGTCATGAGATTCAGGGAGTTCCGAAGTGTAATTATGTATTAATGATCTGGGTTGAGCGGTTAACTTTGTGTCACGCAGGTCAGAGGAGACTGAAACTCGGTGCATCTCTACCTGCGTGCATCCCTCTCCTGGCTTTGGGATTCCGGACGTGTGATGTCAGTATTAGTTCACACTGACGGCGGGAGAAAGTCATAATCGCGTATTCCACTTAGAATTAACATAATCTCATTTGTCTGTGAATCCAGTGACAGATTTGCAATTCACTTGTCAACGGATGTGTGTGCTCGTTGTTCAGATTCTGAGCAGAATGCTGGCACATTACATGTGACAGCATTGTCGCTGGTATAATCACGGTCCCTAAAAGGGGCCAATTATCCCAGATTACAAATCCTATCAGGAGAGCAGACTCGACATCGCAGTGATACAACCAAACCCGCTGCACTCCAGCTGAACTCAGATTTATACCATCTGGCTGCTCTCGGATCTACAGAATTCAAATGAATTCTCTCTCTCAGACCATTTCATGTTGGATCTGTGATCTGATTGAATGCACTTTGATCAACGTCCCGGGAGAGCAAAGGGATTTTTCAAGCCATACAGTGAACTCCAGATGATGCCAACGCCGATTTCTTTGCTGCTGCGAAACGCATGGTTTTGCTTTGCGTGTTGCAGGAAAAAAAAAGAGCTTCTTATTTGACTGCAAAGAAGAACCTTTTAAATGTTGTATACTGACAACACAACAGTTTAAACCTCCACTATTACCAGCATGTTATGCAAACACACACTGCCTCTAACAAAGGAGGAGGAGCGGGTTTCACAGTACCGTATGATGATGACAATGTATAGGGTGGGGAACCACAAGGGGGACAAAGTGTCTCACCCCCCCCCCCCCCCCCCCCCCACACACAAGTGGGAGGGTTGAGCCCCCTCTCATGTTTCAGCTCACCTCCTTTCTGCCTCAGGTTAAACTCGGCTGAAAAAGCTTCTGGCTCCACATAATTGTCACACAGTCGGTGTAAAGTACGACTCCCAACCGTGGAACACAGGCTTCGCCCATTGCAGCAGAGGCGCGCGCTCAGTGGCGGCTCTTTGTTTACTTTTGGAAATTTGAGCCAGGTAATGTGGTGACGTAGCTCTACCGAGTGCCTTCATTGCCCCCCCCCCCCCCCTCCTTATTTAGAAGTGCTTTTAGTTCAGAACGTATGACATAAAGAACGTAAAAACGTCAACTGAGGCTGCAACAATTTCCATGTGGTTCTCCATGTGGTTCTCTATGTGGTTCTCTATGTGGTTCTCTATGTGGTTCTCTATGGTCGCACCGGTGAAAGGTGGAAGTGATGCAATGATTCTATGCACCTGTGACCCCCCCCCCCCCCCCCCTCCTCTCTCTCACAGACACAGACACACACACACACACACCACCCTGGTCGTCGGCTGCTGAGGAGTAGGACGCGTCCGGGTGGAGCAGCATCGTGGCGTGTGAGCGCTAGGGGCGGACTGTGGAAGAACGTGCGCGGGCGGCGGACTACCTCATGCGGACACCGTAGACACGCGCAGCGGCGGTCGGAGGGGGCAGACCGGCAGGAGCGAGCGGGAGGACCGAACGAGAGGACCGAGCGGGAGGACAGGGAGCGGGACCCATGGAGGACTCGGAGCCCGCGGAGGACGGCTTGCTCGCGGGCTTGCGGTGGAACCGCAGCGCACGGGACCAGGCTCAGCTGAAGCACAAGATCCGGGACCTCCCGGGGCTGCTGAAGCACGGGCTGCACCTGCGGAAGAAGAGCGTGAGTGTTCCGGACCGATACACATTAACGTCACCTTTTCAACCGTGACACCCCCCCCCCCCCCCGAACCCCCCCCAAGACACCGCTGTGTGCCGCGAGCCCGTTTCGTAACCCCGTCACGACTCAGGTCACGAGCATTACTGTCGCAGAGGCTGTGTGTGTGCGTGCGTGCGTGCGTGCGAGCGAGCGCGTGGGTGCGTGTGCGCGCTACATCGAAAATAACTAGATTTGCTGTTACACCTTCACACTCAGGTCGCCAAGGCAACACCACCTGCACAGCGCATTCGCCACACGCGCTCTTTTATCTGATGTTTTATTTCAATTGGTCCCCATTTTGCTGGTAATTCACGTGTAGAAACAGTGAAAACGCTACTAGGAAAATCTCAAGGTGATGCCTACCTTCGGGTGTCCGTTTTTTTCAACCCACCATCCAGAACTTGTGTTTTTTTCTCAATACGAATTCATATAAAGGAGGAATGCCGGAAATCCTCACATGCCTCAAATGTTTTGTTACGTATTCATGTAACAACTAATTAGTTATACAAATTGTTTCAGCTCTACCAGTTAATAAAGCTAACCTTCCTGTCCAAATGGGGGGAATTTGTAGAACTATCAACAACAAAAAAATCCATCTCAAGGGCCCTTTGGTTGTGTTAGTGATCATTGGTCTGGTAAGCAGTAAGTGTGAGTGCGACTCACACGTGTTCCCTGATGTGGAACGAACACTCGTGACAAGCCAAACATCCACCTGCAGTGTCAGCGCTGCTCGTCTTCATCATCACCGGTGGCAGCCGGGAGAAGATGTGTCCCTGACGGCCTCTGTGGGAGTTAGGGACAAAGTGCCGACACTTCCAATCCCACTCGGGCAAAACGTGCTAAATTTATGCCACATTTGTGATGAAAAGACACTTTGGGAGGTGAACTCGAGCAGTTTATGTTGTGTAGCAATTTTTTATTCTAAGCGGTGCTTAAAGGACTCACATTTTACCTGTCTGATAGATGCTATTAACAAATTAATCACAGGTAATCCTATAATAAACTGCAGAACAGAATATACAGATATGAAAGTCTAAATGAGATCAGACTAAAACCATAACAGATTACTTCATTATTGACTATTAAAGGTACGTCAAAAACACCAATCACGTAAGGAACTGGCTCCCTCTTAAAATAACAATAGAGAATACAGAGTTGAACAAATGTTACTGTGCATGTGCACGTGTGGATGAGTGTGATGAGGCGTAGGGAGGTGGTGTAAAGGTATGGCTGTTCTGTGCACACTGCTTCTCTCCAGACACTAGCAGCTGGCTACGCTTCACCGCGCACGCTCGATTTTATATGCATGTACCCTCCAAAAGGATGTGAGAGAGGAACTGTCATGGACGGTTCGCCTGCACACATTTGACCTTTTCTGCATGCATAATATTGGGCTTTTTTGGAGGCAGGGAGGGAATATTTGGGGTGAAAAAGCATGTGACATAAGCAAGTTTTTCGCATTACCTCACGTTCGCCGACAGCTTCGGAAGCGGATTGAGTTGCACAGGGACATCGACCTGCAGCAGCCTGACCTTCTCTGTTGTGACTTGCTCTGGCAATCATCCCTTCGTTGGCCGCGATTGAGAAACGAAGGAAATCACTTTTCGACTTTCAGTTACACGTTCCAGGATGCTCTGCAGGGAAAGCACCCACGTGGAAGATCACACCAGGGAGATGTTGGCCAGTTTTCTTTCCTCGGCCTCACCGCCAACACATTTGACAAAAGCCAAAGTCACTTAAGAGAGACGGATGCTGATCTGGAACCCAGAGTCGGCCTTTTGAAACCGGTTTTACTGGACACTGTTAGTTCTTCTACACCATGAAATAAGAAAAACCAGTGTGGGACGTGAGACTGAACATATAGATACATATAACGTTGCCAAACAGAGAAAAATAGCCAAACACAAAGGCATTCTCCAGCATGACGCCGTGTGTGGGTTTGTTGGGCAGCAGTTGCTGGTTCAATGTGTCTGCATTTTGAAATGCGAGCGAAGAAATGACTCATAAACAATTGGAATTACGCAACGGCACATTTTTTCACAAGCACCCGAATCCTTGTGCCTCCTCGATGGAATCATGCCATTTTGTTTGAGTGGTTTTTGGTTTTCAAGGCGGCCCACACAGTGGAAATTCTACCGCTGCCTCCATATTATATCAGATTCTTCATTTTTTTTAATGACATTTTACAACACACTTTACAGTTCGTTGCTCAAAACATACAATTTGGGGCGTCTGATGTGATTGTTACAGTTATAATGTAAGCTTGAAGACTTCATGGACACTTGGATGATCGTTGGTGGGGTTCCTCTGAGGATTATCTCCTTTTTCGCGTTATGCAGTCAGCAAAACAGTGGCTTGTGATGTATTTTTTAGGTCTCCGAGCAATATTTCACATCCATAACTGCATTATCCATTGAAGTGAGGGGTAGAGAGAGATGTTCAAACCTTGTTTAAACAACACTCCAACTCACACACATTGAACCGCTCAATGTGACTGAAAGGATCAGCATTGAGAGACGTACGCTCATACTACTTCAACAGGCTGCATGATAACGCAACTGAGTTTACGTAGAATTAGTACGTAGATGGTACATGAAAACATGTTAGGGATCCGAAATCATTAAAGTATCTAATAACGGTCCCAATATTCATTTTCTAACAAGCAAATGGTGAAACAACACGATACACTCCTGAAAGGAGTCTGTTAACACCGAGTACACAAATCACTGACGTGTTGAGAAGGCAAAGGTCGTGCGCGCCGGCAGGTGGGTTAGTTAACACCTTTAATGTGTGTGTGAGCGCGTGTGTGTTTGTCTACTTGTGTGTGCGTCCATTCAGCTGCTTTGATGTCTCCATTTTGATTTCCTTGTATGACGAATCTGTCGAGGAGTCGACAGGAGCTTAGTGTGAGTTAATGTGTGTGTGTGTGTGTGTGAGAGAAACCGTGCTTCAGCTCTTCACTGCTCAGCAATCTAATCTGAGCGTAATCCATTTCTTGCAGATAATGACCTCTCTCTCTCTCTCTCTCTCTCTCTCTCTCTCTCTCTCTCTCTCTCTCTCGGCACACTTTAAAGTCACCACACAGAGAAGCCTGTCAGCATGCTTTCTCTCTCTCTCTCTTTATCGCTCTCATGCCTCCTCATTCACCTCCTCTTCCCTTCAGCCGCTCTCTCCCGGCCTCCGGTGTACTGACAGCAGCAGTAGACCCGGTGATGGAGGAGCGCTGAGACAAAGAGCAGCGACGTGGCCGGAAAGACACGTCTTTCGTCGCGGGGCGCAGTGTGAACGAGGCTCCTCCGGAGGTGCTGTGTGTGTCTCCACGCCTGTTTGCGAGGAGAGACGATGGAGAGAGCTGTGTTCAGCAGACCGGGAGGCAGACAGAGAGAGAGAGAGAGATGGAGGGATAAGATAGGGCGACCAAGACAAAAGGGGGAAAGAAGGAGAGGGAGACAGAGAGATAGCGAGAGTCAGAAACAATCTATTTAGTCTGCGCGTCTCGGCTGGCTGGTGTGCTCTACTTAACCTCCAGTCCAAACACTGCCGTCACACACACACACACACACACACACACACACACACACACACACACACACACATGCACACACACACAGACCAAAAAGAGCTTTCATCTTCACTGATATCTCGGGGGCCGTCCACCCGGAGCTGCTGCTTTTTAACAGCCAAAAAACTCCGCTCTTTTGAAAATGTTTTCCAGCGTGGATTAATCTGCAACCCCAGCTGTGCGTTTTATTGCAAATGGGAAGAAAATGTGTTTTTGCACTCTCTGTCACCCCGAGCTCTTTCTGTGATCTCCCGCTTTAAATAATAAGATTTGCGCTGCAACCGATGATGACTTTCTAGAGACGTGCCTAGTCGAACATTACTCTTTCTGACTTAGCGCATAATGCTTCAGGTATCGGATACCATTATTTGTAGGAATGACCTAATGTAAGGTTTATCTAAAGACATATGCAGAAAAAATAATTCACAATATAGATATAATATATATATAGTTACCTAAGAGCCACAGTTCTCATGCTAAGCTGCTTCAGCGTTACATATTTGATGCACACGTATGTTGCGGGCCGGGGGGTTTGCTGCTGTGCATTCCTGCACACTGATACAGTCACTCGCCGCTGATGATGATGATGATGATGATGTTCGTGTGCCTGCGCGTATCCTCGCTTGCGTCTGCGTTTGTGACATCCCAGGCGCTCTGATGAGGATCACACACACACACACACACACACACACACACACACACACACACACACACACGGCTCTGCATACCCTCTAATCCTCTCGTTCAATTACTCGCAACTCCAAAGACGCGCGTTCCTCTCGCTCTCTGTCTTTGTCTCGCTCGCTCTTCCTCTTCGGCGCGATTACAGTGAAAAGGGTTTCACTGCCTCGTCGCTTTCCCGCGCTCATATCCCCTGTCACATATTCATAGGCCGTTGTGATTTGTTCATCGTCCCTCCCCTCTTTCTCCTCTTGCGCATTGACTTATTCATATTTCCTCATCTACATCTGTCTCCCTTGGATGCCGAGGTGCTCTTCATTTTTTGTTTCATCATTCGATCTCTATCTCGCGGTTCGTCTTTGGCTCGTATTCCCGCGAGGGTTCACCGACTGGGCTCGCGCACCTGTTGCACTCTTCTTGCATGAGGCTCTCGCTGGTAGAAGTTGAATACCTCTGCATTGCAAGAGGGACAGACATTGCTTGCATTCAAGCTGTTAAAAGGGTTTCCTCTAGCTTTGGTGGAGGTTTTGGCAGAGTTTTCCTTGTATTACATGAATTACGTCATAGATTTCGGTCCCCGTCATTGTGTAGTGAGTGTGGTCGTGTTGCCTCTCACACCCGACTGCATCACAGCTCACTTTAAATGAAGAAGAGGGCTCAAAATGGCTTAATGTAGCCCACACAAGTCAGTTAAAGATGCCGATTGGTGAGATGTACAAAATATTTGCACTGTATTGTTAACGTGAATAAGTATTACCTTTGCTTTGTTGTCTTAATGAAGATTATTTTGTATTTTGCTGCCTTTGTTCAAAGTTTCAAGGTCTGCTTTCCAAGGTACTTTTCAAAAGCACCTTTTTACAGATTTGAAATATGTCCCGGTTGGAAAAAAAAGAAACGGTTTTAAAAAATCACACATTTTGCGGCGGCCGAATTTCCATGGATCTGCCTGCGTTTCGGGGTGCTGCCGGCGTGCACAATGGCTCACTGTTACGCTGGCAGTGCTCATTGGGGCACTTGAACAGAGACACCATTAATCAGCACCTGTGTCTTTTCTACTGCCGACGAGAGGGAGAATGTCTCCTGGGAAGAAGGAGAGCAGTCGGCTCGCCAGCCACTGATCCTTTAGGTGTGTCGGGTGTGAAGGTGGTGAATATTCATGCCGCAGTCATTCTCTGCTTTTTTTCTTTTTGTTGATTCACGTTACATTCAATTGGGAATTGTTGTGTTTGACTTGAAAGAGTCTTTGTCCGTTGATCGGTGTCATAAAACCTATTCAACCATCCAGTGGATCGGTGTTGTAAAACAATAAAACAAGGAGGGTAAATATTTTTTGGAGACTGTAGATTTCCTTGCATGGCTAACGGCTTTTTAGAAAGATTTAAAGGACTGTAGTTAAATGTTTAAAAAAAAGTATCTTACATTGGTGCAGATGCTTTCAGCTGGTACAACATTATTATGATGCTGGAATGTGTGATTCAGCACTAAACATTCTGTCAGTTGCATAAAAGATGTTAATAATTTACATCCATTTTGTGGTTGGGTTGAACAATTTTTGAGTCGAGTTTGTCGCCAAGAATTATGATCTCGTGAATCATTGGGAGCAATCTTTTATATCATCGGAAGACAAGCTAAGACAAAGCGTCAGTAAACCGCATCACACTCACTGTGACGCTGCGGTGAAATAAAAAACAGACGTGTGCAAGGAGGGCTGCTTCCGATGTCATCAAACGATCAACTTTCATCTGTTTTCCGAGAATGAGTGTGGCGCCGCATCCAGCCCCTCTGGCACCGTAATAATCCCAAAAGATTATGAGTGTATTTCCTGGCGGGGGAAGCAGAGGTGTGGTGACGACACCCAGGTGAAAGATCTACGTATTACGCTGACTGTTGTATTGAGACACTTAAACTGACAACTCTACCGGTGTGAGGAATTGAATAAATGAATGTTGACTTTTTAAGTGGTAATCTTTAGAATTAACCATGAAAGGCCGGGTTCTTTAAGGTTTGGCAAAGTCTCGTGCAGTATGAACATTTGAACAATGGTTGCTGTTGAGCAGAACCTGACTGATGGTGAAACTGGTCCTTCGCATCTCAGAGTCTTGTTTGTTCAGTGTATTTACTGTGTGTGTCATTGTGTGTTGCCGCTGACAGCTTGTGTGTATTGCGTTTCAACAGCAATCACCTGACACTATCCCGGGACCGAGCAGCGGCCCTCCAGTAAACAAGGTAAGGAAACACACACACACACACACAAGTGATGTCATCTTTTCAGCCAAAGTGTGTTTGTTTAGCCCCAATATAGGTGACATCAGCGGCGATATTATCTTGGGTTTTTCATAAGCTAGTTTCCCCTACTGCACACACGCTGTAGGGAGAGTCTTAATTAGACATGCATCACCATAATGCGGTTTAGCAAATATCTGGTGCCTCAACTTTGACAAGGCCTCAGGGTGCCAATGTCTTGCTGCGGCATATTTCTCTTTAAACACGGAAAACAGCTTGAGAAGTGTGAAGCGGGTAAAACACCTGAGCACGTTTTGTCCGGCGCGTTTGCACGGAAGAAGCAATTTATGAATTCAAATCACATTTTCTGTCATTATCATTCGTGCAAATGTTGGTCCGCATGCTGTGTAGCGAGATAAGACCCCTGAGTTTGCTCCCAAAAGGCTGTTTAAACTTTTGTTCATAATTGCCAACGCAGCCTGCACAGCAAAAATGCTTGCAAGAAAAATAAATGCGCGCACACGATGCAGATTTTGTACGAGACTTATACGCTTGACCTCTGCGTGTAACACAATACAATGCAATAATTTGAAGGGTAATTTCTGCTTTAATTATGGACATGGCAGCTTCACATTTAACTACGATCACAATCAGGTTCTCAGTCCCGTCGGCATACATGTACCTGGGAACATTCATCACTTGTCTTGTTTAACAAGCGTCAATGGCGGGATTCTCGCAGGGAGTGTGGACACGGGCCGTGTTTCAATCCTCAGGGGGAAAGAGACGGAGTCGCCCTTGCGAGCTCGTCAATGACACCACGCAAGCGCTCTGCGCTCTCACGCGTTCTAAATAATGTTGGTTTACAATTGTTGTCATTTTACTCGGGTGTGTTTACTCGTAGTGCTCAGATTTTGATTCAAATGCTTCTCTGTGTGTGTCAGTCGTGTTCCCAGAGTTTTCCGTGTGCCGGTCGCGCTGTGAGGAACGCCTTCCTCTCTCACGGGCCGTACCCGGCTAAGGACAAGATACACCTGGCCAGAATCATACGGTACGCTGGTCTCTGTGTTTGTGTGTCAGAAATGAATCGATGTATCTGGCTAAGCATGTGCACTGCCCCCCCCCCCCCCCTCCTCCCCTCCGTGCCGATTGGCCGGTCCAGTAGTTTCATGCAATAGGCGGAGCACATGGTGCTCCAGGAGTACCTGCCCTCTTACGCAATATCTACTGTGCATACAATGAATATCTGGACACAAAATATAAATATATAGTCTTTAAATATAGTCTATATAGTCTATAAATATATAGTCTATACTCTAACAGTCATCGCATGTACGGCCACACAAACATACACACCCACGCACAGGCACAAGGAGTTTATCCGGTCGGATTCAATGTACTCAGAGGAAAAGGCTTAGAGAGGACTAATGAATAATCAATGGGTATTGATCAAATAAAAAAAGACCCGCTTTGTGCTGAGGAGGAAGAGTGTGTGCGTATGTTTACCTTAACACTGTGTTAGTTTGCTGGAAATGTGTGTGTGTGTGTGTGTTCTAACAGGCGCAGCTACGTGGGCGTGGAGCTGGTGCAGTGGCTGTGTGAGCAGTGTGTGTATGTGCGCTGCCGGACCACCGGTGTGCGCGTCTGGCAGGTGCTGCTGGAGCTGGGAGTCCTGCTGTCGGGTAAAAACACGACCCCAAATAAAAACACACACACACATTCACGAACACACTAACATGACTGGAGGTTGTTCATCGTCCCCTTCCTTTGACCTCGGCCTCAATTTCTTTAAATGTATCCGAGAGCCCCAACACTAAGTTAACAGCCAGTTTAGACGCACTAAATGATGATGAACTGAATATACTATCTCTACATGGCTGAGTGTGCTATGGGTGACACGTCGTAAAAACATCAACAAATATATAAACATTATGACTCACTCGCCATTCTTCACGTATTGATTATGACACAGGATGGCTGAGCAGAAAAGCATAGATGTCACTGTAACGACCTCTTTATAAACAGTGTACGGTCATTACACTCGTCTTCTGTGTGTCTTCTTTCTCCAGTGGACCAGCGGGTGATGTTTTCAGATTCCAACTCTTACTACCAGTTCAGCTTTGAGGAGTGTGACTCCGCCTCCTGTGACTTTCGCTCCAATGAGGGGGAGTGGCCGGAGGCGGTTAGGCTCCTCCTTCAACTCGCCCCGTACATCCAGTTCCGCTCTGGGGGCGGGGCCAACAGCCCGTAAGTGTCCAATAAATTCAGATTGTGATGGCCGTCAAGGTTGAATAAACACTTGAACTGATTTCCTGTTGTAAAATGTGTTGCGCAGCAGTTTAATTTTTAAAATAGAGCACAACACCTCATCCTGAGGTTGTTAACAATGTTAAAAAAGCACCCAAATACAAGCGTTCTTACTAATATAATAATTATATATTAAATATAATAAATATTTATAGAACCAAAATGCATAATAAATGTATTGTTTGTATCATTTTGTTTTAATAAAGAGAACAACAGCACCGTTGACAACAACCCCCTGTGGAATGAAAGCACAGCCTGTTTGGAACATATTGAATATTCAATAACAGTTTGATTAGTTGTTTGAATTTTAAATAAGTAGTGACAGGATGAACATACGGATGGACATTATTAACAATATTCATATTTTGTAAAGACAAGTTGATGGTTTTTACTCCTCACTGGGTCCCTGTCATAAGAGCCAGCATGTTAAACTGTTACAGAACAATGATCTCAGTCGAGGGTGAACGTGACAAACTTAATAATAATAATATCTGGATGATCTCCATTGACCTGAAGTTAAAGCTAGTTGCTCGTATAAAATACCCGAGCAGCTAATGGGAACAGCGTTCCCATTTCGATATTTGATTGAGGTCATTTGTCTGTCTGATGTTTTAACATGACAAATGACAGGGTGTGTTTTTGGTGGAAGTGTGCGCGTGTGTGTCTGTTGTGCAACGTAATATACGCTCCCACATGCACACTATTTCCAAAAATCATCCCCAATTCCCAGCTTTTAATATCTATTCCGTCTTTTAAATCCGGAATCTAATGCACAAATGCACACACACACACAGACGCACGCACACGTAGACGCACACATTCAGCATGCAGAGTGGTGTGAGCCTTGGTTTCCTGTGTGTGGGATTCCAGCTGAGGCTGCCACTGAACTCAATCCGTCACTCAGAGAGAGAGAGAGAGAGAGAGAGAGAGAGAGAGAGAAAGGGAGAGGGAGACGGGCAACAGAAAATATAGCCCACATATGGAGATTACGAGAACAAGAACACACGTCAACTGTGTCAACTTGAGAAAGTGTATTTGCAGACACCAGGGAGAGAGCACGACAGCGAGGAGAATTGAATGTCATGCTTAATAATGTGAATCTGCTGTAACCTTCTGTACGCACCTCCATGTTACTTTCTATGGAGTGGAAGTCAGGATAGTCCACCCGAGAGGTTCCACAGCGTGCTCAGGATTGGGGGGAAGAGGTGGTTGTTCTTTGCCTCATATTAGCACGTCAAACATTTGGTAGGTTTTTCGTCCAACGGAGACTTGGGGAGATACGGTAAAAGAAAAGGTGCAGTTCTATTTCTGAAGATGAGACACAGAAAATGTCTCACTATCATCATCCATCACTTCGACCACGCGTCTCTCTGAAGCCCCGCCCCTTCACGATGCATTGGTTGATTAAATGATCCATTAGTTAAGAGCTAATAAAATGCAGTATTTAAAATAAAAACCCAGCAGTGTGCACAGTCAAATGTTTGTTTAACCACATACATTTTTAGTGCATTTAGAAATACCTGATATATGGTGTGTGTTCGTATCGGCGCTCTTCTTATCGTTATTAGCTTGCATGTTGGGTTGTTAACCATTTTCTTATTTTGGAAGGGGGCTGATGAATTATGTCTCTCTGTCTCTCGCTGTAGTTTAATCTAATGAGGCAAGCTATAAATTGATACCGAGGACTTGATAGGGCGACATCGCTGACTGGCCTCCCGCCGGTGATTTCGACTTTAGTGAACAAAAACAGCAACACACTGCTAATTAAATGGCTTATCTCGTCTGCATCATGTGTAGAAGTTGTTTCAGTGCGAGTGCCGTTATTCACTTAGTGTCAACACCGCCGGCGTGTCTCAACGGACTGCTGTGTCTGAGGGATGGGATTTGGTACCAGTAGGCGCAACGTGGTCATTAAAGTTGATTAGTTTATTGTTCAGGGTTCAGCGTTCTCATGGTTTTCTGAATCTTAAAAGTTAACTGAGACTTGAGACAGTATCATATATAATTATACAAATACAAAAGAGTCTCTCTCTCCCTCTCTCCCCCCGTCTCCATCTGAAAGCAATTCTGTTTCAATTTACTGAGCTTTATTGGCAAGTGAGTGTCTCATTCTTTCTGTTCCTGTGTGCCTCGCATTACAGTAAGGGCAAAACATGCATATATAGTGCTTTTTAGAAGTGCTGTATAAGGAAAGGGCATTAAAGTTTAACTATGAAAAGATGTCCAGCACACTGCCCATGCAGCAAAAATCTCCACATTTTTTAACTTTGAAGTGAGTGTAGTTTGTCACAGCGAGAATTGGTCACTATTCAGCACTTTAAACTCTCAACGCACTGATTTAAACACATAATGCAATTTAATACAATTCCTCTGTAGCACTTATTAGCCAAATTACTTACGGCTAAATATTAATCCTTTCTACCATCTTATGCAATAAACATACAATACAATAACATCTTTGACTAAAGTGTCAGCTTCGCAAATGCCAATTTTCTGGCAGCACTACTGCTTAATATTTGATCCACAGATCTTTTTACTTTATCTCCACATTAATGACGCACCGCTGCATAAAATAAACGGTACATTGACAGTAGTAGGCGGTGTTGTTAAACAGCATCTAGATTGCAAGTTGTCCTGCATTGGAAACACGGCGTTCTCTGATAACGTCGAGTGGGAAGTGCGGCACACAATACGACAACCGCAGCTTGGAAGGACACAACAACACACCTGCTCGCTTTGCATGTTGTCCTGGTTCGCCAAAGGGGGGGGGAGGGTGTGGAGGGGTGTGGGGGGTAGAATGCTGATGAACATCTGGGGCTGAAGAGGAGAGCAGCCAACCAGTCACTGGTTGTGAAGGAGCTTCCATCCTCCTTCTCACGTGTGCATTTGCCTTTTGTAGGCGCACACTAATTCTCTTTCAATACTGTTCTGCACTGCCTGATGAGTGGTCACACACCTCCCGCTGGGCCCGTCCTCCAGCCCTGATGTATTCAGGCTCATGGTGAGTCACCAAATTGCCAAACAAACGGCGGCCAGAGAAACCCTAATGACCCTGATGAGAATAACTGTAGCATGATGAGAAGACACTTTGTTCATCTCACAATCCGCTAATGGACAAAACAAAAAAAAGATACAAATGCTCAGCTTTGAACCGTAGACGACTTGATCATTTGCCCTTTGTGAGATGTTTGAGCATCAGCGTGGAGCCGTTTTCATTAGAAAAGAAAGCAGCAAACCGCGTCTATTGCTACTCTGAAAATGTGGTATTTCCACACTGGGTTAAGGCAGCTGTTGGTCCGCCGCTCTCTGTCCGTGTCAGAGCCGATAGCGGAAGTGTCAGGCTTCGGGCTACGTCTTATCGCCATCTCCCGCGCTTCTGCATCTATCATTACCTTATCAGATCACATGCGCACGGACACGCACTCGCACACACACTCGCACACAGTCCGATATTCTTCATCTTCTTTCCTCCACACTTATCACGAGTGCCAATAGGATCTGTTGATACAATCCAAATTGTATGCAAATTGATGTAGTCGAATGTGTGTGTGTGTGTGTGTGTATTTGCATGACTGAGAAACAGTAGGCGTATATCCTGTGAAGGTGAGGCAGTGTGCGGGAGACCGATCCAAACATGCTTTTGTAAGAGAACACATTAGGTGAAGGGCCCTCGGGTGCAGTCTGCCGCTGTGGAAGACAAACTCTAGAACCTCGGATTATTGCTGTGGGAATAACGCAGAGTTTACCCCAAAACAACCCCCTGTTTATATGACGCACACAAACACGCGCACACACAAACACAAACAAATGAAGTCATACTCAAATTGCATTCACGGATAAAAATACTCAAGTTGCATGTCTACATACATGCTGCATTGACGGGCAGACACACGAAGAGACACACTCACACGCAGCCTGCGTAACATCAATAGGAGGGTGTGTCTGGCAGCTTTTTTTAAATGAAAGCACATGAAAGAGAGTTGGGGGTTGCAGAGAAAGAAGCGCCGTACAAAGACATGCGCGCAGTGAAGAGTCAGAAAGACGGGGAGTATAAAACACCACTCTGCAGCACAGAATCATGTTCACACAGAAGATACTCACCTGCCTCATCTTCATACCTCCGCTGTTAATAGCTAGCCGATGATGTTGCGCATTCGCATTAAAGATGCTTAGTACAACATTGTACAACAATACACCAACATATATCTACTTCTTTTTCAATTCATTCTGCAATCAGAGTTACTACTGGTTTAGTCTCTGAGAAACCAGTAAGCAACCACCAGAAACCCTCAAGACAATTGGTGGAAATAGAAAAGTTGCTTCTATTAATTCAAGTCAATTTGACTTTAGATCTGTTTGT
Source organism: Gasterosteus aculeatus (assembly GCF_964276395.1). Taxonomy (NCBI): domain Eukaryota; kingdom Metazoa; phylum Chordata; class Actinopteri; order Perciformes; family Gasterosteidae; genus Gasterosteus; species Gasterosteus aculeatus. The sequence continues at coordinate 11,183,902 of NC_135697.1, forward strand.
AGGCTGCAGTTCCGTTTTAGGGTACCAGGGGGCAGCGGAGAGAGGCCCAAAGCCCAGCAGCAAATGTATTTCTTGAGAGAGTCTTTGATCAGAATAATGCACATGTCAGTAAAGCTGTGTGTGTCTGTGCGTGTGTCTGTGTGTGTGTCCATCCAAGGTCAGAGGAGGACTCCGAAGGCAACCGGGACATCTGCAGTGAGATGCTGCAGATGAAAGCTCTTGAGAGGCTCACTTCTACGGTCCGTGTGTCAACGTATCATATTGCTGCTTCATTGACCATGTATAGATGTTTACATTCATCCCGTCAACTAACGCCTTCTCTCTCCGCCAACAGGTACAAAATGAGTTGGCGGCTGCTCTTGCCCGAAAGACTCGCAAAGCTTGTAAGTATACGTTTAAGCTGAGTTGCGTGTGCGTGCTTTCAGGCGAAAGCGTTGCCGGTGACACAGAGTGACAGCACAATGACATAAGTGATTTGACTCTGCTGGTGGTCGGTTGCAGTGTCAGAGCAGGACTCTGAGTCGACGGACACGAGCCAACAGGAGCCTCAGACACCCAGCGAGGAGAGCAGCCCGGTAATACACACACACACACACACACACACACACATGCATGGAAACACACTATAATAAATATCGTCTTCACAAAGCCTACAAGCCTGATCCTTCACTTTCAGTCCGATCCCGGTTTCCTGAGTAATCTGGACAGTGCGTAATCTTCTTAAAGTAGAACTACAATAGCCTAAGTAAAGCCAATCCAATTTAGGACAGATATCTCCGGAGGTATTAAATAAAGCTCATAGTTGGGCACAATATCAGTGCAGATAGTCATTTGGGGAATCGTTAAAGGGATAGTTTGGCTCTTTTTGAGGTGGGGTTGTTTGAGTTACTTAAACATAGGCAGTTAATTGCTATTTCCTTTTGAATGGTGGCTTTGGCGAGAACATTAATGAACACAACGGCTTCAGTTCTTTATCAGCAACGGCCGTCTCGTATTATGACCATAGCAACCATTTAAAGTGGTTTTACTTGTTTTAGGCGGTGGCCTTTCTTTGAGGCGGCTGCGATACGTTATTCTTCTGTTCTCCGTCGGCAGCTGAACATTATTGTGCTCATGTGCGCTAACTCCTTCCCACCTTCTCCAAGCTAAAGGCGCGCCGGCCGTCATCTATAATGCACCGGTACTGGATAAGTTCCACCTACACATGGAGTAGAGCGGGTGCGCCGGGAACCCCGTGTCAAAGTGTCCCTGAGCAAGACACTCGACCCCTAACTGCTCCCCGGGGGCTTTACGGCAGCACACTGCTCCGGGTTAAATGCAGACAACAATTTCCTGTATGTGTAAAAAAAAAAATGGATTCTTCTTCTACAAACTGTCTCTTCACAATAGAGAGTTTTGGACGACCTTTCCTTGTGTGCGGCGCGTACAAAAAAAGGAAAAGAGGCTTTGATAAAGACGGCACAGGAGTTCTGCATAAACATGAACATATATTTCACAGCCACCAAGAGACGTTCGGAGCATCAAGCTGAGAAACGATGCTGGAATACATGCAAAGCCGATGTTGTTCTCAACCCGCACACACATTTTGTCGCGGTGAATGTCATCATTTGGCGGAGCAGCGTGCGGCTCCACAGTTTACCCGCTTGTTGCAGGACTCTGCATTTGGAGGAGATTAATAGTGAATAGTTAATGGTGAAGCCTTTTCATAGCCCACGTAACCAGATTGCTGTAAACAAAGACCTGGATAAGGACCAGACTCCATGTGGCCGACGCATCTCATCCCCAACACGGGTTGGCTCGTTGGAACATCCGTAGTAACGGATCATAATTGTCTTGTTCTGACTACCTCGCTCGCTGGTAAAGGTCACCGGGGGGCAGGTTGTGTGTGGACGCGCGTGGGCCTCCATGAAATGGCTGCGTGCAGAAAATGAGGTCAGAGCAGAGTGCTGAGGACGGCCTGTTTGCTCTCTGGTCCCATCTCTTTACAGCAGAAACCTCCTTTTATCCATCAATAATTCATTCTCTGATCACAGCAGAGAGAAGGAGAACAGGAGAAAGTCTGCTAGATAATTAAATATACAGTAATACTTTATAGTGCAACCGAAGAGTGATTTTCTCCTATCAAATTAGTGTTAAACGATTATAAGCCTGAAGTGTTGCAACTGTATTATTTTAGGACAGAAGAAGCATAAATATTCTTTTCTAAATTGAGGTTGATTACATCTTGGTTGCGCTGGGAATAGTCACACCGCTGCTGTGGTTTCCGTGTTCAGCCAAATCTATAATATAATCATTTCGCTGACACAGCTTTAATTTCAAATGAACATTTTCAATGCATTTGCAGCTTATTCAGATGTAGTAGCCGTTGCTTTGTTGCTGTACCTAAACATGACGACAGTGATTATTTCCTTTACATATAAATACATCCAATATCATGTTTTTTTCTTATTTTGGCTGCCGATGTCATAATCGGGTCATACTGTCAGCCGCTCGGGAAGCTGGTTAATATGTTTAACTATTCATGAGCCAAGATCAATGATATCTTCATTCGTTACAGCTATTTTGCTAATTCAGCTGCATTAATACGCAGCCTCAGACGGTCTGGTTCCCTCTATCTCTCTCTCTCTCGATCAGTTGGAACGTATAATTGCAATTCATTTAATTTCGATTGATATTAATACAGGTATTTATATACATTTACATGTAGATTTCCCGTGTTAGAGACAATCTGCTCCAAGAAACACAGACCTGGTATGTGAAGACAGCAGAGGGATTGCTCCAGCAGATATTACATTACATTACATTACAGGTCATTTAGCAGACGCTTTTATCCAAAGCGACTTACACTTTAAACCCATGGTGGCTTTTTCACATTTTTGCCCGGGGAGCAATTAGGGGTTAGGTGTCTTGCTCAGGGACACTTCGACATGGAACATGGGGCAGCCTGGACTCGAACCACCAACCTTTGTGCTTCACAGCACACCTTCTCTAACCCCTGCGCCACGACGACTCACCAGATATGAACATAAGGCCGTAAGATTGATCCTGCAATGAACCCTTTGAGGGTTTTGTGAAGCACCGCACATCACAGTACTGTTTTGGTTTGGTTTGACATAATGAGAAGGAGGATAATAAACCACACACAGCTACCACTTTAGTTTCAGTTATCCATCAGCCCACTGAAGGGTTTCGCTTTGTCACCAAAGAAACATTAAGGATACAATGGAAGAGAAAGGGAGATAGACGAAGACAGACGCACAATAAAAACACTTAAACAGGTTTATCTTGGAGGGGAAGTTGAACGCAGGTTAACAGGAAGTAGCCAGGAGCAGGGGGCTATGGCTCTGATATAATGTGTGTGTGTGTGTGTGCGGTCTTTCTAGCAGATAAGAGTTTTTCTCGTAAACAAAATGCGCGGGAGTATGTTATCATGTTGTGCGTGTGTGTGTGTGTTACCCTCTGTCACAACATGGCAGCGTGGGATAGATGAGCTCACAGGAAGCGTTAACTCTGAGCCAAATGCCCCTCATTCTACCTTCTCCTACTAGCAGCACACACACACACACACACACACACACACACACACACACACACACACACACACACACACATGCTTTCTGTCAAGGACGAAGCCGTTTAAGTTCTGCTCAGATCAGTTCTCCTCCATCTCGTTTGATCAAATCTGTTCTCTTTCATTTCTTTCGCTCTCCTCGTGTCCTCAGGTCTCCGGGTCGGCTGCCGTGTTTCTCGTTTAAGACGCCACTGTTAGATAATCACATTTACACACTTCCCATCTACTTCGGATGGTTAAAACAAGTCCCAACTGTAGAGGGGAGGAGACAGACACCACACACACACACACACACACACACACACAGCACACACACACACACACACACACAGCACACACTCTTCCCTCACAGACAGCACACTCCCGCCCACTTATGCTACTAATCACACACACTCACTCTTTCTCAGCCAGATCCTGTGACTCGCAGCAGTCGGACTGAGACAAAGAGAGAAGTGCAACAGATAAAACTGTAATAGATAAAAGGAAGAAGAGATCAGGAAGAATTAGAGCGAGAGAACAAGACAGGCGCGTTTCCTCTCATTCTCCTCATATAAAGGGGGCGAAGGAGGAACTTGTTGGAAGTTTTTGGATTATGCCCAAACTGCCTTCGGTCTCCGTTGGAAGAAAAACACTGAACTTTCTCCACGTCCACCCCACCAGCCCTCTGTGACCTCGTCTCCACCATGTCTTGGGACTGCGGCTTGAGATATGTCTTCATGCCACCTGTGTTGCAGCTGAGCGGGGTGTGTGCACTGCGTGATGGCGGCGGCGTTGGCGGCGGCGGCGTTGGCGGGGGAGGAACGGGGACCGTGTGCGGCCGCGAGGAGCTGACCGGCCGGCTGGGGCTGGAGGCCGTTCAGCGGCTGGCCAAGGACGGCTGCCGGCTGCTCCAGAACCACAACTACCGGGTGCCTGACAGGACCCAGGCGGTGAGTAGCACGCGCCGTATACTGTCATTACTGTCGCCACTTTGAAGCACACGCGCACGGGGCCTGAGCTACTCACAGGTTCAGGGTCAGGGGTCGGGTGAGAAAATCTTTATCAGTGCCGTCGCATCAATCTAAAGGACACATACAAACACACACACACACACACAGGTTTACAGCATGTCTGGTTACTTCTGTACATCTTCTGAGTACTTGAGGACATATCAGCTCACCGTCACTCTCACACACGCACAGATATCGTTGCACACGCACACGCAGAGCTTTGCCTTTTGCGTTTCACTGCAGATTAAATAACCACCGGCTCTCTGGCTCGTCTAATGTGGGTGTTAATGATGGCTTAGAGCAATGTGATCTCACAACCTTTTTACAGTCTGTAAAGTACTCTGCGTCTGTCCTCACCTGTGTGTGTGTGTGTTTGTGTGTGTGCGTGCGTGCGTGTGTCATGCACTGCTGCCGCTGCGGCAGGCTGCGTCAGTGGGTGAGTGGGGAATTAGGGAAGCGTTGTACTGTATAATCCCGCTCCACACTGCACCTGAGGGCAGGAAATGAGGCGAACGCAGTCTGATTTCCCCCTGCGTGTCCGTGTGTGCGTGTGCGTGTGCGTGTGTGTGGTTGTGAAATCTACCACATAGAAGAAACATGGCGAGTACCAGCCTCGGGGATTTTCCAGAGTGCACATGATTTCTCTTTCATTGCTTCCTATAAAAAAAGTAGAAAGATTTTATATCTTATAACAGCATTGCTTCTGTTTGAAAATACATTTAAATATTTATAGTGTTGTTAAAGCAGAATTGGGTTCAACTAGACGTCTCTTCAAACACCACATACAAAGCCTTTTAATTTGTAAAGCAATTTGCCCTCTTTAATAATATATGTAGTGTAATTTCAAGGCCAATCGAAATGAAAGGTTTTCTGGATAAGACTTTCCCTTCATAAGACTATTAGTATTATGATATTATGGTTTACTTTGGATCATGATAAATCATAATGACTTGTGGCGGGGATTAGTCCTGATCAGGAAGTTTCCCAATGCAAACATTTTGTGCCAAATTGCAGGACAATGTAAATGAAATGATGCATGACATATTGTAGTTTTTTAGGCGTTCATATATAATTAATCATGCTTTAAATAATTTTACAACAGCTAAATTAACAAGATAAAAAATGTTTGTTGAGCTAAACGTTATCTTTTCTTTTTTTTGAAGACAGATTGGAACTAAATTTTGGGGACAGTGATCATAAATTCATGTTGAGAGGTAAATAGCATAACGGCCGTGTGGTTCAAAGAGCCGTCACTCTGCTGATGCTATGTTAACGTTAGCATCGGAAAGTGTGCCATTTTATTACATAGATGCTTATGTATTTTTCTAATAGAAACAACACCGCATGCAGAGATCATTGATATGCGCACCTCCGTTTTCACATACTAATTGTCGGAGGTAGGGGAAAGCAAATTAAAGTCATGGTATTGCTAACAATAAAAAGTATTGATTAACATCACCCGGGGGCGGAGTGGTCATGACTGTGATGGCTCTACTGTGCCTCGCCGCTTAACAGTGCTTCGTTCTCCCGATGTCATCTCCTCATCATATGCAACATGTTGTTAACGTTAGGCCGTCCTATCATTTAAAAATCATGTTGCATTAAGCAGCACTTATGTTCCCCGAGGGCGCCAGTGGTCACAGTAAAAGTGTAAAAGGAAATCAATCAAAGGGCTCTCGCAGGCTGATGGGCTCAATAAGAGGCTCTTGTCTGATCCATATTCATTTCTGAAGGGGGGGTGGGGTGGGGGGGGGGGCATCGGAATGGCGTTTCTCAGTGATGCAGCACGAATGAAAGAGGACGGGTGATTATCATGACGTAACAAGCTCATGCTCCAGCTCAGGAAGCGAAATGTGGCAAAAACAAGACCAGTCAACTACCACCAAGACTAATCTCCTTTTACTAGGTTGTCATGGTGACTTCGTTTTTTCCATCACAGACATGCTCTGACAATCTGGTGAGGGCTGTTTCCATAGTGATGTAACTCCTGTGTCAGTGCGGTGCATCGGGTGCATCTCTGCCTTCTAATCACTTCAGACTCGCATCCGCACTTATTTGATTCAGCCATCGGAGTTTACAAAAGGTCAACCTGCACATGGGATTATGCAAGGTCACAGAATACAGGAAACACACAGACACACACACAGGCAGGCTTGTCTGGTCTCTTGTGTTACTTTCTAATCCTTGTGGAGAGGACTGCTCCTGTGTTTTCCTATCCCTATCAATTATGTTCAGGAATCAGACCCCGAGCTATCATAACACAGATACGGCATGGTCACTGTGAACACACACACACACACACACACACGGGAATACAAAGGGAACAGAGAGTGCTTCCTTTAGGCTTTCCGTTAGGCCCACCTTTCCTCTGTAAAATACGTCATTTTGTGTGTGTGTGTGTGTGTGAAGTTCATGCCCTCTGGTCTCTATTTTCTCTACCCAAATCTCTTAGGCATGAAGTTAGAGACAGAGAGAAAGCGAGAGAGAGAGAGAGCGAGAGAGAGAGAGAGAGAGAGATTTTTTTTTTTGATTTTTGAAAAACCTTTATTTTATATAAAAAAAAACAATTACAATCATTTCATCTCATTTGCCCGTCTTCTTGCTCAGGATCCTCCTCCGCCGGTCAGACGCCTCACTCAGTCCCATTTCCTCCATCCCTGGTGATCTTGAGGTTGATCTTCCTTAGTCGGAAAACCTCCTGCTGGGTGTAGTCTGCCCCACCCTTTTTCGTGCAGCCATGTCGAACGGAGCGCGCAAACTTCTCCAAGTCGGAGAAGTAGTCCTCCAGCTCCACTCCTCTCTGGTTCTTGGTGGTCTGCAGGAACGCTTTCATCTGCCCCACCCCGTGCCTGCTGGTGACCGTCCCCCCTGAGGAGACGCTGTCTTCAGAGGCCCACCCTGAAGAGGACCCTGACTCCACACCTCCCACCTTTCCTCTGCGCCCCCCTCTTTTTGCCCGAGAGCCTCCCCTGTTGGCCCTCGTCTTCCTCTTCAGGCGGGGGGCCTTAAAGTCCACCCCCCCCTCTTCCATATATTCCTCGCTGTCCGAGGTTCCACCTCGAAACGCTCCCCCACTACCAAGTGCCCCCATCCCCTCTTTCACTCGGTCACACACACCTGCCCGCTGGGCTACATTCAACCCCCCATCCACTCCGACATTCATCCCCTCTGACCCCTCACCCACCTGACCGACCGGCTGGCTCTCGCCCAATCCCACAGTCTCCCCCTCATCCACCTGGTCGCCCGGCTGGCCTTCACCCAATCCCACACTCACCCCCTCACCCATCCCCACAGACACCCCCTCACCCACCTGACCGACCGGCTGGCTCTCACCCAATCCCACAGTCTCCCCCTCACCCACCTGGTCGCCCGGCTGGCCCTCACCCAATCCCACACTCACCCCCTCACCCATCCCCACAGTCACCCCCTCACCCACCTGACCGACAGGCTGACCCTCACCCGTTGCCACACTTACCCCCTCAGCGACCGGTTGGGCTTCACCTATCGCCACACTCACCCCCTCACCCGTCCCTACTGTCACCCCCTCATCCACCTGACCGACCGGCTCGGCCTCACCCCCTCTCACACACATCCCCACATCCAGCGGAGCGGACGAGGGGTTCCTCTCCGGGCAACCCCTCGCCAGGTGTCCCTCTCCGCCGCAACGGAAACACCTCCCATCGTCCGATGTGGCGAACATGGCGTAGTCAAACCCCTCGATCCTCGCCTTAATCACCAGGTCGAGGGCCTGGGGTTTGGTGAGGACCATGTGGAGTTGTCTCCTGTGAGACACCACGTGCCTCATTAAAGGCGACTTGCAGCCCGAGGACAGCTTTTTAAGCGGGGACACCACCTTCCCATGTTTGGCCAGCTCCTCCAGCAGCACTCCGTCAGGGACGAACGGCGGAACGTTCGCCACCGTCACCCTGACGGCCGGCACCGCGAGCGGAAGAACGGGCACGTGCGCCCCGCGGACCACCACGCCGCTCGCCACCACCTCGCGCGCCTTCTCCACACTATCTACAAAAATGACCACCGCGCGGTTCATCCACGCGGCGGACTTCACGCTCCCGTGCCCAACCAACCCCCCCACGGCCAGACCGCAGTCCTCCACGGAGCACGCGAAGCCCGGCGCGAGCTTCACGCCGTGCTTCCGCGTCAGCCCCGTGAGGTCCGACATGCCGACCGGCTACAAACGCAGACAAAAACACATAAAAGGAAAGAAAAGTCACACGTACACACCAACACGCATTCACCCCACGAACCACACCAGAAACCACGCCGAAAAATACACGAGATAACAGATAGGAAACACATCCAAACAATTCACCTCACGCTCCGCACACTCAGCACTCCTTCCGCTCAGAGAGAGAGAGAGCGAGAGAGAGAGAGAGAGAGAGAGAGAGAGACTTGGCTTAAGCATGGTGCGGAGAGAAAACAAAAAAAGGAGACCGTGAGGAGGAAAGGAGGAAAGGGTGTTGATGTGGTGGGAGTGCAGATGGAGGAATTGGAAGTAGGTTTGGACCTCCTGAAACTCAAGTGCTCAACGTGCAGCCCGTAGTTTTAGAGCGTCGTCGGCTGCATAGCATAGTACCGGTTTTGCCTTCATGTTAAAGCCTGATGTATTTTGCTCAGACTTAAGAAACTAATGAATCAGTTCTTGACTTTCCAGCTGATGGATCTGGGCCCTTTTGGCTGAAGCCGGTTGGATTCGGACGTCTCCCTCACGCTGCTGTTGCGTTTATCACTTTTGCCAACACTCCTCCGCGTCTCTCGCTTTCTGTCTCGGCTTCTTGCCTTTCATCTCTTTCTTTCTGTTGCATAACTATCCGACACCTCCTCTCCACTGTATCCGAGTGCCTTCTTTGTATATTCTTACTTTTCATGGCTTGCATTCTTTCTCAGGCTAAATTCATGTTGACCCTTGGAGTTGGTGTTTGCACTTGACCACAGATTGTGTGTGTGTGTCTTTGTGGTAATAGGCATACAGTTTGCATAGTGGGAATGTGTTTGTTTCGGTTTATTTCCGGACAGCCTTTGATCACCAGTGTGTGTGTGTGTGTGTGTGTGTGTGTGCGTGTGTGTGTGTTGCCTTCCTCCGCGTTTTTGGCTGTAAGTTGTTTTTCTTGGCATCTGAGTAAAAAGTTTGAGTATCCAAAAAAATCAACCTCTGCAAGTGTATCAGGAACATCACAACATTTTCTTTGTCTTTTTTTATACCAGTTATGATAAGTTACATAATCTCTTTCTATTTTTCTAACATTTTGCTTTATAAGAAAGGAAAGGTCAGACGATTTACAGATTAGGCTTTCATGTTCATAATTGAAGCCTAGATGAAGCGGTGTAAGAGTACGTCCCCTTTGCACCGCATAGCCCCAAAACTCTTATAATCTTGATATCTTATCTGGCCCAAACTGTATTTAATGGCTTGCAGTGTCAGATCTCTTTACATCCGCTGTCCCTGGGTTATTTATCAGCTGAATGCATCACTGCCTTTTCTAATTCTTGTGAACATTTCATTTCAATCCGTTGGGACCTGCTGGTCTTTATGACACATGACTTTGTAATGCAGGGAAAATCAACATAGATGTTTGTCTTAAGTCAGTGCTAACTGGACAGGAGGAGGGAGACATTCACAATCAAGACATTTTAAAATGGCCGCAATGTACAATTTTAAATAAGCTGCTGTTATCTTACTAAGTGTAAGATGGTCGGGACAAGAGACTGTGCTGCGTTCAACACCTCTAGTTGTCATTTTCTGCTATTGCTCAGCATAGATAGAGGCTCTGCATTATTAGGCGAGTTCTTTTAACCCATAAACCATCTGAAAGCCCAAACAATACATTATTATAACATGGCAATAGGAATTAATAATGTTCTGTGTTGCCGTAGCAGGTGTTACTCATCATTCTCCTTCAGCTTTGAAACACGGACAGCCAACATTACATTACATTACATTACATTAGGAGTCAACATGGAGCCAAAGCCTGACTTCACATACGTAGCCCAAAATCAAGCGCTATGCAACTTGAAAAAAACAAATTCCAAATGAACTCCAATGAAGAAAAACATTTAAATTAAATTGTATGTGAATTAGAATCAAGTTTTTGGAGCAAATGTGACCCACAAATACACACACCTGAGGTAGAGGATTCAGCGACGTCAGTGCATTCAACATCTGTATTATAGCACACACACAATCACTTTGGCAAAATAGTTTTGTCTGACCAAAGTAAGACCTCACCCGCTGTCTCTCAATACCAAACAACTCCTTTTCACGGGACGATCACAGAGATACAGAGCCTACGTGTGTGTGTGTGTGTGTGTGTGTGTGTGTGTGTGTGCGTGTGTGTCGGCCTGTCTATTGGATCTTTCGTTGCCTGTTACAGATGTGCGTCAGTGACTCCATCTTTTTAACAAGCCGAGGTTGATGCACGACCACAACCTCGGCCCCGTGACGTCCTACGTGATAGTGTGTTTATTAGGACGGGACCCAGTGCGACAGCACAGAAGGATGAGAGACGCCCGCTTCTTCATCTCTCCCTCCTGCTCCCGTCTTCTGCCTTTCATCTCCGTCTCGCCTCTCCCCCCTTTTCTCTCCTCTCCTCTTCCCCGGCTGTTTTTCCATTGTGCTCTTTGTCCACCCGGAGCTCCGTTCTACTCTCACTGCAGGTTTGTGGCACAGATCGAGTTTTTGTTCATTTTTGGAGCAGGTTGTTGTTTTCGAGTGTCGGCCTCCGTTCCTCGATGACTCCGACGTTGCTCACCGTACGATAGCGTTAGTTCTGAGGGCGGGAAATGCAGCAGAGTCTGTGCCTACAAGCCTGGACTGGCGAGTGATTTGATGCGCGCTGCAAGTGTGTGCAAGTTGGAGAAACTTTGTAATATTATGTGAAATGTTTTGGACACAGAAGCCTGTTTTATTCTGTATGTGGCCTTTAAACGTGTCAATGCTCTTTGGGGTACAAAAGGGTTTAGGTTTTTCTATTAGCATGAACACATCTTTGCCATTTCGGACACAGAACATTAACACATATACGCAGAAACCGATGCACATGAATAGGCCTGTGATAGAAGTTCTGGCTAATGTGTCAGTTGCCTCTTTTGACAAAACCTTCGACAGATTTGTCCTTTTTTTCACTCTGTGTGTGTCTCTCTCTGTCTCTCCGTCCCTCAGGAGGCAGTGGGGAGGGTTTGCCTGAAAGAGAGAGGACGGGATGTGTTGGTGTTGCGGAGAGTGACATCATCAGTGACGTCGCCGTCGGACCGGCCCTCACCCACGTCGTCAGGGGGCGGGTCCAGAGAGGAGGATTGCGACAAGAGGTCAGTACCCCCTGCTACACAATAAGAGCTCTCTAAACCAACAGTGGCAACGAAAAACCGCCATCAAGGTACTCTTATGTACTCCCTACTTTGGGATCTCAAGTTGCAGCCACACACTCTTGCGCGTACATACATACGGACCCTGTCGACCCCGTGTGTGGATAGATAATGTATGCTTCAGCTACTGGCACAGAAGAAGAGAATGGCTTTTTTGTTTTCAGCTGAAAGGGAAACAAAGATCACACCAAGAATGTGTTTGTGTCGGTGCAAAAGATTTAGGGGGGGGGGGGGGGGGGGGGCAAGACCTCAGGCACAATGTAGGGAGTGTCAGTGACAGGCAGGTTAAGGCTGTGTGTGTGTGTGTGTGTGTGTGTGCGTGCATACAGTGCTCAGCATCTGCAGTAGCAATCAGTTCCCTCCACAAGCTGAGGGAGGCTTTCAATCTCCGGAGCTCTTGGCCGACCGCGAGGCGGTTCAGCCCACAGGAGAGCCCCCCTCGCGGGTATGCAAAACTTAGATGAGGGTGGAAGTGTTTCGATATGAGGATGACTGCCGAGCTAGCCACGCTTGCAGAGGCAGAGGAGGACATGCGCGATGAAGACGAGGAGGACGATCGAGAGGATGACGTGGGCAGCAATGAGGATGAAGACCGCGGCAGCTCAGAGATCAGTGCGTTCGATGTTGCCCATTTTCGCTACATCGACGATGACGACGCGGGGGAGCGCGAAGAGGACGAGGGGAGGGAGGGAGGATGGAAGCGGGGAAGTGGTCGTTCTTGGTGCCCTGGTGAGGAAGACTGTTGCAACTCTTCGTCTTACAGGTACGTGGTGGTGTCCGGAACCCCGCTCAAGATCCTGGAGCATCTGCTGAGTGACCTGCGGCTGGACGACCAAAGAGGGGCGCCAGAGTGCCGGGAGAGCGGTGAGTGTGTCCACACGAGCGTGAGCGCACATTGTCGGTCAACACACGGCTAAAAGGGCATCGCTGGGGGCAGCGTGTAGAAAATATAAGCGTGAAAGAACGGCTGGTGGAAAGTCAGACAGCCTGTCGCATAAATAAAGGAGCTGCGACGTTTGTTTTGGTTGTTTGTCTAAAAGCACGTTTAAAGCAGAGCAGCTGGCTGCCCGCTCAATTCAAAGGAATTTCATTTCATTTCACGCAACAAGTTCCAACACAGCCGAGCCTCTACTTCTCTCTGTCGCTTTCATTTTCCACACGGCGGGATGAAACCTGGGAGGTATGCACGCTTTGATCGTGCTGCGGGCTTGTTTATGTGTGTATGTGTGTGAGTGTGTGTGCGTGTCAGTCATTGTCTATAAATCTGTAACTATGAGGAAAATCCAAGAGGTTAAATGGTCTAATGAGTTAGTGAAACAGTTCCATTGAGGCACTGTAGGCATCTCTGCTGAAAAGACTGTCATATCTGTGTATGTTTTCACAATCGCCCTTAATGCTACCGGGTCCTGCAGCCGTTATCTGGGAACGTCTCGTCATTTCTTTTACAGTGGCGAGTTAGCCGGTAAAAGTAATTATTTTCATCTTGATTCAGTCTAAATGTTTTTTTCAGCGGATCGTTTAGTCCGTCAAATGTAAGGAAGCAGTGAAAAGGTTCACATTGATTTAGTCAAATCCAAATATCCTTTTACCGTCCTGCACGCCTGCGACAGCTTTGTCTCGAGTTGTCTGGGTCCCAACCTGTGTGTTATAAAAACCTGCTCTCACCATTTTAAAACAAGGCGCCTTTATGTATCAAGTCCTCAGCACCACCAGTTTCCAGCAGTTCACAGGGAGCCATCCTACCAGAGGAAGAGAGAGAGAGAGAGAGAGAGAGAGACAACTGAGATGTTCTTTGTTGTGGAGAACCGGCTGATATTTATCCAACAAAAAAAAGAAGTCGCACTTGAAAAAACAAAATTCAAAGTAGGCAGAAGCAGGGCTGTAGAACAAGAGCGTATGCGCACGTTTCACGGTTTTTATCTTTGTATCTATCTTTTGGTAAATTTGCCCTGAATAATGTGTGTGTGTGTGTGTGTTGGCCCCCCTGGGGTGGTGCTGAGCATCAGTGGGCCGTTTTAGTGGCCTTAACTGTGCAGTCTGTTGAACAGGCTCGCACATGCTTCGACAGAGAGACAGAGCGAGAGAGAGAGAGAGAGAGAGATTAAACCATCCACTCCTCCCTGTGTACAAATAAAAAACACACACACAAAACAAAAAACAGCAGATAACTGCGATTAGTTCAGCACACACACATGTTCCCCCTCTTTCCTTTCCCTCCCACCAGAGATAACGACCCCAAGGTCAGAATTGAATGAGTTATTCATCATGGTGTGTGTGTGTGTGTGTGTGTACTGCTGTGTCTATGGGTGCACGTGTTTGACTTTGTGTGTGCCAGCGGGCAAATGCAGAGGGCATATGTTGATGATGAAAACGGGTATTCATCATCACAGGGAGCTGAGAGAGGGTGCGAGCGTAGGACGAGACCAGTAGAGGGAGGGAACGTAATCGGGGAGAAGGAGAAAGAGAGCGAAATGGGGATGCAGGGAGAGAGGGAGGAGGAGAGAGAGAGAGAGAGAGAGAGAGGAGGATGGGAGAGAAGGATGGAGAGTCAGAGAGGGAAACAGAAGTCTGGTAGCCGGAAAAACAAGGAGCTCTGCAGAAAGTAAGACTTTTGCAGAACCGATAAGCTCAGTCAGGTCTGCCTGAAAGAATTTCTTGAGAATAGTTGTAGTTTCATTTCTAAAAAGCAGATAGTTGATCAAATATTGATGCCGAAAATTCGCTCAGCTTTCTATAATTTATTTCTTTGCTCTCTCCCCGGCAGAGCCATATTTGGGTCATACATTTGACACAACACACGTGCACACACACACACGTGCACACACACACACACACACACACACACACACACACACACACACACCACAGCTACCTCACACCAACAATGGCTCATTACCCATCTGCCACGGGGGGTTGTTTATATTCAGTTCTTAGCCATTGAACACCTGCTGAGTGTCTCTCACAGTCACACACACACACGCACACACACAGACGTGCACACACACACTTTCCGTCTCGCAGCTTTTCTCGCTCTACACTGATGAATTTATGTTTTGAAGTTGTTCTGAAATTGAGCCAAGAGAAATACATTGATTGCTTTTCTTTATTCTGAAGAATTTTACTATAATATATTTTTGACAAAGCAGTCAAGGATCAAAGCGAACATTTGTTTCGGGATAAATAGGTCAAATAGTAATTTATTAAAATGTACGCTCTGAAAACTTTCTTCATCACAACTGTGTGGTGTATATAGGAACTATTAACAGTGTTTGGCACAATTAGCAAATAACATTTACCTCTTTAATTCCAAACTAATGTTTAAACCCAGAGAACCTTATTTTGACTTTACCGGAGAAACCAAAGTCTGCAAAGATGCTAAATATGAGATATTTACACACAAAGCAGCATTAATGTTCTTTATGAGTAATTGAGTGAAATGTTCCTTCTGTTAGCTCTGATTTTGCTCTTTAACTGCTGAAGTTAACCAGCGACTAGCTGACTTTGTCCATTAGCAGCCACATTCAAATTACGATCCGAGGTGAAGAGAGAGACAAAGGACAAACATAAACACACATTTTCAAATCTGCGGGGCCTTGGAGGTGACTGATGGTATGTTTCCTTTGTTTCAGAAACACTGCTGGATGACTTCCTGTTGACCTACCTGGTGTTCATGTCCACCAATGACCTCTGTCAGGCTCTGCTGGGACAATATCCTTACTGGCAAACACACTTGCATAACCCCCCCCCCCCACACACACACACACACACACACACACCCTTTCAGAGTGCTGCACGCTGTTGCTTCGTTGTCTCCTTGACCCTCTCACCTATAGCAGCGACCGCTGCAGGGGCCAGGAGGAGGGCAAAGACGCCCTCTTCAGGAAGCGTAAAGTGCTGCAGCTGGTCTCCCACTGGAGCAGACTCTACAAGGACTTCCTGAAGGAAGAGGAGCACGTCAGGAGCTTCATGAAGGTACGGCCCTGCTCTGTCTGTTTTTCTTCTTTCTTCACCTATCTTGATTTGTCCCTCTGTCTTATGTGGGGTTGCCTTTTTGACAATCAAGCGCTGTGTTGAGAAGAGTAGAGTACCAAAAAAGTTTGTGTCTGGTCCTTTTGTTTGCTGCATCTGAAATGTGTTTTAGCTTTCTCCCAGATCAGAGTCTAGTCGACGTTTTGATTTCATCCTTCTGACAAAGCAGTCAAATAGGTCAGAACCAGTACAGAGGAACCTTAATCGTGTATCATTTGAGGGATATGAGCGATATAAATAACATGTTGCTGCATGTTCTTCTTTCAGAGTTTAATACAAGATACCTGATAACAAGTAACAACTAACACACACACACACACACAGATTCTCAGTGTATTATCATCTTTCTTACGACAAACAGGAGGCCAATACTAGAGGCAGGAATTGCAACCGCCGAGAAGGAGAACACCCAAAATGTGGATGTAGAAATACAAACACAAGTGCTGCTTGTACCAACCGTGCTCCTGCTGTACTTTCACATGTTCGGATAAATTGGATTCGAACCCCCATGACAACCTCCACACATCACAAGCCTGCTCATCCGCCCGTTTACCCACAACAACACACTCACCAATCACGTGTGCCTCCGTGACCTGGCGTGCGGCGACATTGCTCGCTGCCGGGTTGCCATGGAAACCAAAGTGCAAGGGTTGGCATCGGTATAATGATCTCATATGGAGTGCGTAACCTAGGTGATAGTTGCCTAGTAACAGAGGAATGAGTGGGGAATTGAGATGGGAGGCTGCGGTGGGTCAATGACAGCAATAGGCAGGTGTTTGGAGACCGGTGTGTGTGTGTGCGTGTGTGTGTGTGTGTGTGTGTGTGTGCGTGAGTTGATCCTTGCGAGTTTTCCCTGTCATGCTGGTTACTTATTCTCTGCCCTGTACAAAGACACAGAGCGTGCCTCATCAAGCATTAAGCGTAACCGGCCTAGGCAGCATATAAATGAGCTGCACAGACTGATGTTTTGTTGTATTTCTTACTTTATCTTTAGCAGTGTTGATGTGAAGTCGTATTTGTCGACACTATATGAAATCAAACCTTATGGCGTACCTTCCATTCACCTTCCATTCACCTGCTCCCTCTAAA
Source organism: Gasterosteus aculeatus (assembly GCF_964276395.1). Classification (NCBI taxonomy): domain Eukaryota; kingdom Metazoa; phylum Chordata; class Actinopteri; order Perciformes; family Gasterosteidae; genus Gasterosteus; species Gasterosteus aculeatus. The sequence continues at coordinate 11,200,960 of NC_135697.1, forward strand.
TTTAAAAAATCACATTTTCTTATTTTACTAATTTCCGTTATCAGTAATCAAGATATTGTTTCACTCCAATATTAATTTAGATGTAAGAAATTTAATTGATTTGGGTGAATTAACCGACTTGCTTTTTTTTAGCCATAACAATTCTGGAACGATCAAAATATGTGTTATGCCACAGCTGTGTTGTGACAGCCAGCTAATGTACAACGACGGTTAGAGATTGAAGCTTTGGAGAACATCCAAAGACGGAGGAGTTTCAATGCTATATTCTGCTGTATGTTAGCAGCCTTCCTATTGGACCAAACAAACACCTTTGACCATCAAACCAAAAGAAAGAAAAAGGCCAAAATGAATGTTTTCTTTCCCTCTCTGTTAGACGTTGTACAGGTGTGTTTTAGAAGATCTGTATGAGTTCCCCACACTGGAGAAAGACCTGAAGGAGTTCCAGAAACTTCTACGTCGCAGACAGTAAGTGTGTTTGTCTGCACAGGGTTCTCTGTGACTGTGTGTGTGTGTGTCTGTGTGTTTTTGTTTTCCCATGCCTACCTGCGTACCTCTTCACCGTTGTGCTCATTTCTGTCTTGTAGCACTGTCGATGACTGTCCTCCGAACCAAAAGGTGAGCCTCTTAGTTTGTAACGTACCGATCCCACCATTTAAAAGTCAGTTAAGCAATGGCCGGAAATCATCAAAAAAACACACAAGGGTCTTCATTGCCACACCAACAGCTTTTTTTTTTAACTGCATTTGATACCAATGTGAACATGCACATTCATTTGCATAACATTTCCGCACCAATATATTGACTTTTTTCAAAGCCAAATATGCTAACACTTTTGATTTCACTACGACACCTTGCATGAAACGTTCCTGCTGCACTGTGGGCCAGTCACACGCCGTCTGCAATCGAAGAGAAGCATACAGGGCATTTTTTGCAGCTCAAAGAGGATCGATCGCAGGGATCGATTGCAGGGATTGTTTGACTGGAAGAGTTCTGATACCACTTACTGAGTAATTTCAGCCCATAGAAGTTCGACTGCGATATTTAAAATTTGAGCTGTCCAATACAGATGTTATCAGCCCACCCTTATAGTATGAATACAGTCACTTATATCTATGTTTCTTCTGCTCTCCGTCAGAGTAAACAAATGTATCAGCAGTTGAGTTTGAAGGAAAACTGTTTGCAACTCAGAAGTCCACCGAGTGAAACTAAAGAGGGTGAGTAACACACACAAAACACACTCGTACACAAACACACACCGCCAATGAAGGTACATAATTTATGAAAAATGTCAGACTATGACTCATTTTACTGTGCACATGCAAATTGCTAAAATACAGCATGTTTTGATGTTGTTTTGTTTGAGTACCAGACAGTAATGAAGTGAAATATCTTTCAGTCATCTGTTGCGTGCATGTGAGCGCCGACTCCTACCTGAGTGTCCACACGCACCACTCACTGGAGGGCCACGAGCTGCTGAGAATTGTGGGTCAGAAGATGGACCGAGCAGAAGAGGACATGGTGCTTGCGGTGGCGTCGCACACTGGAGGTACACACAGACTCACAAAGAAATGCATGAACATGTTTCGGTCGGTTCGGTCAGCTTTGGCATGGCAGGAACTGTATCTTTCAATTACTTCTTGATTACCTCGAGGCTATTTCAGCAGTTCTTCTAGTACCTCTGTCTATTTTCTAAATGACCGTCCGTCATTTCAACTATTTATCTGAACTATTTCAACTATTATAAAGTTACTTAACTATTCGTTCATTAGTTTTTAGCTGTCTCATTTATTCACTTATTTTTTCACTAGATGAGCTATAACTCACGCTATTAAAAAAAGCACACCCTGGGCGGTACAAGTGCCCCGCGTTGCGAATCCCCGTCAGACACTCTGGGCTCTAAATTGTCATCACTATCTGTCCTCTGCAGAGCGGCGGGTTTTGCAGCCCAGCGACTGTGTGTATTCAGAGTCTATGACCCCACAGGGAAAGCTTGTGGCCTGTCGCAGGGATCTCACGGAGATTCTGGTATGTAAATACGCTCCCGTCTTTCTCTTTCTCACCCAATCTCAGTTTCTCACAGAGGCCAAAGATGCAGATGGCGGGTTTAAAGCGAACCTCTCAAATACGTGATTATTTTGGCATTCGCTGCCTCTGATATTGTCAGGCTAAATCCGGCGTGAAAACGAGGATTCTAAATCACGCACTGACACATTTTCACAGCGTTACGATGCCTCGTCCATGGTAAGCAAGCCGGTAAGACTCAAGCCAGGTGATTGTCATTATCATGAGTCAATAAGGAGCCGCACTTATTGTGTTGTTTGCCCGACCTTGACAGCAGGATTAGAAAGTGTTGTATCAGGGCAGGGTGTTATTTTGTAATGGCATCTCTTTCACAGTGGAGCTCCAGCTGTGTATTCTTGAATAGATTTTCAACAGTGGGCCTTTTGGGAGCTACATTACAAGGGATTTTTTTTATTTTTTAGGATAGGTATATTTAGCAACCACTATAGGCCCACATTTGACCTATTTACTGTAGTACCCTGGTAAGCAATTTTATTATTATATTATTATGAAGGGGACATATTGATGCTATTGCTCATTCAGAGATGCTCTATTCCTGTGAATAGACAGCCCCTGTGTGTGCATGTGTATTGTATTTTTGTTGTCTTCCTGCGTTGATGCTTAACGTTCCTTTGTGTGCGCAGCCTCCTTTAACGGACAGTGCTGAGCTCAGCAGGAGGCCGGTGCGACTCCTCGGTATTAACACCTGTGATGTTGCAGCTGCTCTCACACACCTGGACTGGAGCCTCTTTAAATCCATCCACGAGGTATACACGCATGATGCTCTACAAGACTTGCTGGATCACAAGTACAGAAAATGTTCTTGGAGCTAAATATAAGTTGTTGAAACGCTGAAGCAAAGCACAGATGAAGAGAGACCAGCTGCATCTTAAACTGCTACTTGAAAGTAACAGTTTATTTAAGAAATCTAGATGATGTTTTTACATTCTAAAATACTTCTTTTTGTGATTGTAAATGGGTTTTTTAAATTCTGCTGGTCGAACTAAAAGCAGCGATACCAAAGTGTCCCTTTGGGAAAATGCGCCCCCAAGGATGCATTCGTTCGTTCCTCTAGAAAGCTGTATGTCCTTCACTCACACTCTCCACCTCCCTCCACGTGCAGCAAGAGCTCGCCTATTACACCCTCAGCCGCGTTCCTGGTACCGGCCACACGGCGGCGCTCTCGGTGCTGCTGCAGCGCTGCAACGAGGTCCAGCAGTGGGTGATGTCCGAGGTGCTCATGTGCACGTCGCTCAACAAGAGGGTGCAGCTGCTCAAGAAGTTCATCAAGATCGCAGCACAGTAAGATCACTCAGACTCAGAGATCCGAAAAGTGCCTCAAACACGTTGAGATTTCTCAGCGCCGTGATGTATTTGTTTAAAAATGTTCGCTTGTGTCCGTAGCTGTAAAGCCCAAAGAAATTTGAACTCTGCATTTGCCATCATCATGGGTTTGAACACAGCAGCCGTCAGCCGACTCAACCAAACCTGGGAGGTAAGTGTTTGTGTTGCTGCGTTTAGTGTATTTATACAAGTGCTTCCAACTGGATTCTGACCCAATGCCTTCCTTCCAGAAATGTCCGGGGAAGTTCAAGAAGCTTTTCTCAGAGTTGGAGCTCATCACGGTGAGATTTACGCAGCAGAGAGGGAAATAAAAGGAAAGCTAGAAGTGCACTCCTTCTCCTTTTACAATGCTTTCTTTTCACTATGTTTTTTCTCTCTTTTGCATCTTCCCCCTCATCGTTCTTCAGGATCCATCTCTGAATCACAAAGCCTATAGGGAAGCCTTCAAGAAGATGAAGCCTCCCAAGATCCCTTTCATGCCTCTTCTCCTGAAAGGTATCATCTCTAACTCCTACACACACACACACACAGACACACACACACACACACACTTAACTGCTTATGAAGAAAGCACCGATGTTAAAGCACTTGTCTTCTGCTTCTAGATATCACATTCATTCACGAGGGAAATAAGACCTTCCATGACAACCTTGTCAACTTTGAGAAGCTGGTAAGTTGAGTCAGTTTATTAAAAGTCTTTTAGTGTTCGAGCGACCCACAGACAAGGCCACAAATTACTTTGAGAGATTTATCAAAATTAGTGAGTTAAGCGATTGTTTCTATTGTTTTTTAATAATTACATTCATAACAAGATGAGTTGCATCAACAGGTGACTGATTGATCACCTTGACTTGTTGGATGCAGTCATTTGTAGCCCTGTGCTGCGGTTCACATTCAATCCACCCATTCACACACATGGATGGAAGCATGCTGAGATGCAAAGACCCTCGCTGAAATTATCAGTTCAGAGTCTTGCCCGAGGGTACTTCTACATGTGGACTGGGGATTCAATTGGCAACCCGGCAATTATTGGAGGAGCATCTCTACCTACTGAGCCACAGCTGCTCTCGTCACGTGTTGGCTTCCCGGAGATTAATCAGAGCCGAATGTCTCCTAAAAGAACTGTGAATCAGTGAATCGTGAAAACAATCAGCAGATGAATCAAAGGTTTCAATAGTATATGTATATATACATATATATGTATATATATATATATATATATATATATATATATATATATATATATATATATATATATATATATTGTGTTATGGTGCAGGACCATTTAGGTTGTGACTGTTTGGTATTGTTCTGATGCAACATGTCTTCTCCTAAACCAACAGCATATGATCGCAGAGACAGTGCGGATGATCCGCCACTGCCAAAGCGACCAGCCAGGTGAGTCTTCCCCCTTCTTAGGGAATTTTGTTGCTGGAAGGATCCTAACACCACCAAGTACAAGAAGGACTGGCCCACAGGCTCCTCCCTGTTCATTTAGAATGGGGAGATTTATTGTCAGGAATCTGGCGCTACCTGGCGCTGAGTCACTGCACTGCACCTGCATCACTCAGTTCTCCCTCAGTTTCTAAGCAACCATTTTACAGTCTGTGTTTGTATGCGTGTGTTCCCCAGCAGTGGAAACTCTTCTGTGTGACTAATGTGCGTGTTTTCTGTCGGTCTCTTAGGCAACGAGGTAATTGGGGTCGACAGTGCGGAGGTGAGGGCGAGCGTTCATTACCTGCACATTATCGACAATCAACAGACGCTTTTCGAGCTGTCTCACAAACTCGAGCCCCGTGCTTGAAGACGGACACACGCACACACACGCACACACACACACCCTCACAGACGCACAACAACAAACTCACTGGGCACCGTGGAGATGCCACCACCGCGCAGAACGCTTTTCACGGCATAATTCCACACACTGACACACACACTGCAACAAAGTCACACCACCAGCCGGGGTGCCGAGAGGACAATAAGCTGCCACGTGGACCCGTGAAGACAGAGCTGCACTCCGCCTGTGCTCAAGAGGCGTTACGACGTCCGTGGACGCTGTGTGAAGAGATGAATCAGCGAGACGGAGGGAGCCAAACTGAGACAAAGAGAAGAGGCTGTGTTTTGTGTGTATAGTGTCTATTGGACTGAATTGTTTTGTCACTGTGACACGTTATGGGCCTGTTTAGCAGTTTCTTTTCCTCACTGAGGCTTTCCCTGAAGATCTACAGATGTGTGGCTTCAGTAAGCGACAACAGGTGAAACATCATCAGCGTCTGGTACGTGAAGGAGGCTTTGTGAGGTTTTTATTGACTGACTGTGATGTTGGAAACACTCAAGCTCTCCTGAAGGTGCCAGAGTTCATAACCAGTTGATGTGAATGTCTTTGTCTTTTTGTTCTCCCTTCCAGGTCCTGGTTGAGACTCCTCGTGCACTCTTTGCTATGATGTTTTTGTGTGGGCAAATAAGGATCATTTTTCATTGTATATAATGTGGATCTATATATATATATATATCAGTGCCAAACGTAATACCGAGGCCGTAGATCAATTGGTTTGTTTAGGAATCTGATGTCTTTTTTCAGCACATTTTAATGTCTTTAATTGAGCCCTGCAATGACGTCTAATCCGTGATCGTGTACATCAGATCTGATGATCCTTCTGACATCATGACGACTGATTTCATGCTGTGTGTGTTGGTATCACGCCCTTCTCGTGTTGCTATGGAAACAGCCCCATCACAGAGCTTTTCTTTTATCAACAAATAAGTTAAGCACCGCAGACCTTTGTTAAGACATCACTGACAGAATAATGGAAGCACAAGGGCAGAGTAAGGCTGAGTTTGATCTTTGGTTGACTGCAGCATTTCAAAATGTACATCCTTTCTGCTTCCATCCCCATCTGGTAGAACTTTTTAGTGTTTGTGTTATTTTGTCCGTGGCCTATTTATGAGCATGCATGGCCAGTCACTTGAGAGGTCCATTTCTGCTGAGTAGCAAGATAAACCCTAAATGTTATGTAGCAATGCATATGCTGCATTGGTCAAATAGTTTGCTAGAAAACACGGGGCCAAAGTGCAAAACGGGGCGGAAATGTTGTTGCCACGAATGTCGTCACGTCAACACCGAGCCTTTCAGCGCTCATGGCTGCTTCCTTCTGATCATCATGAATCTAATGCACACAGGAACACTGGGAGTTCCTGGGGAGCTTTAGTGCCAAAAACACCTTTTGGGCCATTATAGGAAGAAGATCAGAGATGATTTTCTTCCTATGACGGTTGATATAAACACTCCTACAGATAATTTGTGTGATGGGAGTCACTGTGCTTTAAAAACACAGGCTCTTGCCCACCAACACACCTGATGCTCTGACAATGAATGCAGGGACAGTTCCATTGGTCACAGTTACGCATTTGAGTAACTGGCCCGAGGGGATTAAGGGTTGAATGTGAATCTTGAGGTTGTTTCTCCCCGGGAGTTACGCATATCCCCAAATATTTCATAAACATTGAAGAATGACATTCATGAAGACTCGTGGACTATGTAACCTTTGCTATAGGTTTAAATGTTGCTAACAGTAGCCACCATCGGTTGGAGCAGACAAAGTGAGGCTGTGCTGTGTCCGTGTCGTGACTTCAGCAACAAGTCCTTTCATTGTAACAGTTCATTTTGGACTGATGGTCAGAGCCGTGCTGCAAGTGTCATAGAAAGGCCTTGTGGTCATTTTGATGAATAACCTGTACATGACGTGCACGCACACACTCCTCTGCTCATTGTGTTTACAGACTGGTATAATTGTGCTATTTTACTTATTTATTGTAATATATTTATGTATTTTAAAGGTGACAAAAGTCCATGTGCCATGTTCAAAGGTTCAAAAATGTGTCGTTTATTCTTGAGAAGACATGTTTGTGGTTTAAAGCTGCAGCTCTAGAATGTGAAAGTACTTGTTTGTGGCCACTTGAGAGCAGCAGAAGAGCAAGTTGGTGTGACGACGCGCTTCTCTTTCCTCTGGTGTCCGATGCTGTGACGGACAGGAGACCAACGGGAAGATGTATTAAGGGTTTTATTGGCCATATTCAAGACTGTAAAGTTATTTTTTTTAAAGCAATGTTGTTTAAAACCTGTTTGCATGTTAAAACAGAAAAAAAAGTTCACAATGCGAGATAGGACACATTGAAGGCTTTGTACTATTGTAATATTGTTGATGTGTAAATATATGCCCGTGTTTGGTTTATTATTTATCAGTTGTAAATGAAAAGATAGTCAGTCACAAAGCAATATGTCTCCCCTTGTGTTCTACTTTCTGACCGCTGAAGCCACGTGTCTTTTCTAAAGCAGCGTTTTATTATCAATATTTGACTAAAATTAATAAATTATAGGTTTTATGTGACGTCTGAGTGAGCTTGTCTTTCTTTCCTTGGTGTGTGATCAGGTGCTGTGTAGACGTTGTGGCAACCAACGGCTGTTGGTGAAATCTCCGGACTCGGATACACGTCTGACTTCATACAAAAACGCTACGATTTATTGTAACGTACAAAGTAAAGGAAAAGGGAAAAATAGGATCTTCCTCTTTTGAGGGTTCGGTTCAACGGGTTTTTTTCAGCCTTCAGTCTCCTTCCTGCAGGAAGCACAAAAAACCAGGGATTTAACACTCATGCAACCCCCCCCCCCGGCGTGAAGCCAGCTTCTACTCACGTCTAGTCTAGTTGGTCTTTCATAGTGTGGCCAACCTTCATCAGCCTTGTGAGCTGCACCTGGGCCGCTCGTTGTCTCCAGAGGGGGCGGGGTGTTTCCCCTTTTGGCCACCTGACCTCTTGCTCGTTGGTGCCCCTGCCCTTGGTGCAGCTCTGTTGAGGCGCTGTCCAGAGTGCTGCGCCCGTGGGTTGCCACAACGTGTACAAGAGAAAGTGTTGACAAAGCACATTTGACATTTGATATCTAGTCAAAGTGAAGCTTTCAAAATGAGGTTAATTGCCTGTAACTTACAAATATTCATGTGTAAAGCACATGGACTGATCCAATCACTTGATTCTTGAGACCTTTGAACAAACAGAACTCTGGCATCATTCGGATGTTGGTGAGTTCCTCAGCCTGGTTTTCTTGTGTTTGTCTGTCTTTCCCTCTCCTGCCGTGTCTTCAGTTGGGGTGTGTGTGTGTGTGCGTGTGGGTTTTTTTTTTGACCTGCTGTCCACCTGGATCTCCGCTCTCACTTGGAGCCAACCTGGTGTCAATCCACAGTCTAGAAGAACACACGTTTGTCAAAAACTCTTGATAATCAAAAACGTTTTTCTTAATGCTCATTTCGGGAGTCACTGTTTTATCCTGGTTGAGGAGTGCAAGGTCAAAGGGCAAAAGCAGAAAGTGCCAACCAGGCAGACACAGTTCTGATAAGGATGAGAGGACACCAGGCACCATACAGCACTCCACCATTACATTACTATAGTAATACTATACTATTACTATGTCTTCATTCATGCCAGGAGACCACACATTGTATGTGATTGGATCTTGTATTGCGGCGGGAGGACCTGCTCCTCCCAGACGCCAGTTTCGGGCAAATCTTTCCTTTGAAATCCAACAAGAAGTACAAACCGTAATGTTCTTCCTGATGTTGATTAGTTGTTCTTCCCGCCTGCGGGCTGCCAGAACTGCTCACTGCCTTTGCAAACGCAGCGCTGATACTTGACCTGTGATCTGACAAATCTGCCAGAACGAGAAAAGTTGTTCAGCTGAATTCTTCCAGATGTCCCCAACCGGGGTTTCAATTTTGATCACACATTTTTTCACCCTGATCATAAGCTTTGACCCTGCTGAGGGAAACACCTGCTTTGGACTGAGTGACATTCACAAAGGCGCATGGATGTGGTCTGAAGGGGCGAAAGTCAACTACACATTAGGCCCAAGGAGCGCCAGACAACAAATATGGAAGTAAACCACTTTCCCAGCTTGAAGAAATGGAACGGCTGCCCCTGTTCACTTTTTGTTTTGTTGCCATTCATTTTGGCCTCTACAATAAATATACAAACGTCACTTATGTGTGTGTAGACTGTTTCATGAACATTCATTTTGATTAATGTTGGATATTCACAAATGGAACTCTTGTTGATCCAAGGGAGAATTTTCACACCTATTTTGAATGTCAATTTGAAAAGCAAAAACCCACATAGGCACACATAAATCTTTTTTCTTTTTCAGGATAAATGGACAAACCTACAGCGCTGTAGTCTCAAGAGTTGAAGTTTCCCAATGAGAATGGATGTGTCAAAATAACAGGCTTTGAATCAAAGAGCAAACTTAATTCACAAATGATTGTCATGATTTTTTTTTACTATCCAAACACTCCTCACACCTTCCATATTACTTGATATATTTTTTACAATATGTTTCTATATCGCAACCTCTAATACAGAAATGAGAACTTCTAATGACATGCAATTTGGCCTCTGCAATAAAGACATGAATGCTCACTTGTGTGTAGACTTTGTTTCACAAGTATTCGATTTGGATTAATGTTGACTATTCACAAATGGAACTCCTGTTGTTCATCAAATGGAGTATTTATATGGAGCAATAAAGTATGATGTTTGAGGCCTTCACAGCAGAGAGAATTTAAAACAAAAATCTAGATAAATAATAAAATGGATCATTCATTTCATGTGAAATCTCCAGGTGAGCCTGTTGGTTTATTTTGGCTTCTATCCAGATACTGTGGGCGATCTGAAAGTGTTCGCCAAGTTCAGCTGACCAACGGCATCGTGGCGACAGTGAAAACACCCAATCTGGATCTTATAAAAGAAAGCAGAGACATTGGTCTCATTAATTTTCTCGATCTCGTCCAACGTTGCAGATCAACTCCTAAAGAGACACCAGCATGCTCCTGTTGCTCTTCTTGTTGGGTCTGGCTCTGGGGGCCGTGCGTCATTCTGATGACCCTCCATTTCAACTACAGCGGGGCCAGTGTCCCATGTTCTGGTACAGCTTCAACGGCCGATGCTACAAGTACGTTGCCACAAGTGTGTCCTGGGCCGATGCAGAGATCCGATGTGTGGCAGATGGAGCCAATCTGGTGTCAATCCACAGTCTACAAGAACAGATGTTTGTTGAAAACCTGATCAAGAACTTCGACCCTGCTTATGGACGGACCTGGATTGGACTGAGTGACATTCACAAAGAAGGCGCATGGATGTGGTCTGATGGATCGAAAGTCGACTATACCTATTGGGGCCCAGGAGAGCCGAACAATAGCCGTGGAAGGGAGCACTGTGTCGAAATCAACGATCCTGGCACAGTGAAATGGAACGACCACTTCTGTTCTTATAATGTTCCCTTTGTTTGTGCATCTCATCTAAGTTGTCCTTAGGAACTGAGATGTTCTACATGTCTGATTGAACCTGGTCACTGTTCACTTGTTGTTCTGTTGACATGCATTTTGGCCTCTACAATAAAAACATGAATAGTCACTTGTGTGTGTGTGTGCGTGTAGACTTTGTTTTGATTAATGTTGGATATTCACAAATTAAACTCTTGTTGATCACATTGTTTTGACATTGTTGGGGGAGAGTTTTTGATCTGCACATTGTGGGTTTCTCAGAGTGTGAACTTGTTGGGAAACCTGTTACCTAAACTCTTATTAGAGCTGGAACCGATGTACGCTTTTCCTTCTTTCTGTTAGCAAATTATTGCCTGGATCACGTTAAGGGAGGGACAAGGTGATTTCTTACAACATCTGGGTTTCCAACTAAAATTCCCTTAATCTGCAACTGCAGACTGGATTAAATTAATTTTTGTGATAAATTACAATTAAAATTTGTAATCTTTATACAGCAATAGTGTAAATATATTTCTTGGGGTGTTTTGAATTTCTGCTCCAGCTGTCTATCATCAACTGCGTGTTTGTGTGTCTGTGTTAAATCTGGGAACAACACAGCATTCTTGGTTTGACATAAGTATAACCACTTAGATCATGTTATATGCACATCTAAAAAAATCTACAAAACCATAATCAATTGTGATCAACCTATAATAACATCAGTATCAAAACCAAATTCCCTGCATGATGACTTGAGTACTAATGAATAACACCTCAGTATTGGGACTCAAATACAGTAGCCATCACATGGCAGTAACTCTTGTTTCAGCGAGAAAGATAACTGTCTAGAGAACATGATGCTGTAGCGTCCTCCAGTGGACAAAACGGCAGTGCTTTCCTCAGCTGCTCAAATGTCTCAAGCATTAGTTGTTGGATGTCAGTGTGTTGGAGGCAGCTGTTACACATTGCAAAACTGTTCTGTACTGTTCATCTGCAACAATCTTATAATGATATATTATGCCGTTCAGAGTAGATTGAGGACAAGGTATGTGGTCAGTAGTCTGGTTTCTTTCTTTGTTGCTTGATGTTGTAAACAAAACTGTGGTAATTTTAGTGTTGTGTCTAGACTCTAGACGCAACAGTAAAATTGCCTAAAATTGCCTCTGTCTCATCTCGCTGATTCCAGCTGGCATGAACTGTGGTAAGCAGTCAGTAATTGGTCAGCGGTGTTTAGTGCCCTCATTATTCACTTGAACTCATAGCTCAGATCATACTGAATCAAATGGTCAGGGGAGACGAGTATGTATCATCTTAAACACCCTCATTGATTCATCACAAGACTGAAGTCAAAGATGGCTCGGAGGATTTAAACCAAACTTTTGTTCTGAGAAACTTCCTCTTTGCATTAAACTTTTTCTATTTCAAAGTCACAAAGCAAAATGTCTCCCCTTGTGTTCTTTTTGACCGCTGAAGCCACATGTCTTTTCTAAAGCGTGTTTTATTATGTCAACATTTGACTCAAATGAATAAATTATTAATTTATAATTAAAGTTACAAATTAAAGTTTTATGTGACATCTCTGAGTGAGCTTGTCAGATACCTTGTTTGACCTCGGCCTCAGTCCTGTGACTGTGCCTGATGGTGACTGGCATCGTCACAGGACTGAGGCCGAGGTCAAACAAGGTATCTGCAGTAACCCGTTTCTCCTCCAACTATGCAACATAGTGGTTTCAATAAAAATGTGTCAAAATATAAATACAAATTCAATTTGATCTATTGCTTCTTAGTTTTGGACTTTTTTCTTTTTATTTCATTTTTTAATCCAAGCATTTCTCACACCTTCCATAGAACTATGACGTTTTCGTTACTATATACTTTTACGTTATACACATTAATATAGAAATAAGCACTTTATGGAGACAGATGTGAGTCTTGCAGAAAAAAACCTTGCTGTAACCATATTGCTTTATGCGCACAGTTTTCCACAATGCAGCTAAATACATTGAGGACATTCAACAACCACATTGTAACATTCCTCAGAAAAACTATTGTTAAACTATCAAACTATTGTGATCAATCTGTATTTTGCGAGTGTACTAGGGCTAATCCAAATACTGGTAAACCGTATCCAAAACCTTTTATTTGTTATTTTTTGGTATACTAGCTTCCGAACCAATTTTTTAAACACGGTTCCAAAAAACATTTCAACCACTCTGAAATAACTGTAAACCTGTTAAAAAGGAAAATGTTCCTTTGTTATAATCTTCCTTTGTTGTTATTTTTTATAAAAACACACAATTAAAATGATTAGGAAATAAATCATTTGATTTTTATTGTGGATCAACTCTGATCCTTTACTCCACCAGTGCATGCGCACAAACATAATTTCTGCACATTCACTTTTGCACCAAAAAGTTTAATTCACTGAGTAAATACTCAGAACACAGAGTGGACTGAAAACAGTGACAAACATTTTAACATCAGGATGGGCACATCTGCATTGATATATGGTTGTGTATAATGGATTTAAATCTGTTCCATGGATGGAATACATATTGCATGAGCACATTATGCATACTTCTTGTAGGGAAAAAAAGGCTCAAACTAATGCTTGAGACATTTGAGCAGCTGAGGAAAGCACTGCCGTTTTGTCCACTGGAGGACGCTACAGCATCATGTTCTAGAGCATCTGCTGCTGCGTTTATTCCAAACAATGCAAACGAGTCCAACCACAGTCCGACCTGCAGGTTATTAAATACCCACTGGATCGAGGACCCCCGTATGTGATCGGCCAATTTGGGGATAAGACTTCATTTCATTCTCAACAAATTTGCTGCCATTACATAATAATGTGAATTCACCCACTCCTGTGAGATCCCCTTATGTGTAATCAGTCCATACAAATACATCAAGTGGTTTTGATCAAAAGAAAAACCAAATCCACAACAACAAAAATGCTCCAATTTCGACCTCCAAGATCAATCAACATTAAAGCCATTTGTCGTGCAGATTGATGTGGCTGGTTTTGCGTCTAACCTCATGTTGGGCCCGTCTGCTTATGAGCGCACACATTTCTCCATCACCGGCTTCATGTTGTGCTACAAGGTGCATCATTTTCTCCAATGAAAATCACAGCCACTTGGAATATTTCCCTGCGAGCTTTGTGAAATCTTCGGACCACCACAGAAAATAAATAAAACTTCAGAGTGCTCCGTGACCCAGCTGTCAGCCAGCAGAATATATTTGGTTTTGATTCTCCTGCGGCTGCTTATTTGTCCGACGATGCAGAATGACAGACGGGTTGGCAGAACCGCCCAATGAAGGAGTGATCTGTCGGTCCACGTTTAGAGATAATGTTTTGTACCATGAAAGAGGCAGGTTTAAAGCTAAATTAATGAGTTTAAGATGAAGGAACTGTGCAGTCTGCAACTCTAGTGAATCACATGTTCGGTGTATTGAAGCAGTTTAAGTCAATGATAAAACATAATAAATAAAGCCTGACGCAAAATTTCCACAGAGAAAGTCCTGTTTAAGCGAGAGTAGAAGAAGCGGGGGAACTAAATAAATGTCCAATAAAATCAGTGCTAAAGGTTTTAAGATCATTCATTTAGGTTAAAGTAGTAATAGCCTACATACTTAATTTCCTTTTTATAATAATGTTGTCAAATTGGAATGTGGCATTTCAGTTGCAGGTTGCTGTTCACATCTGTCTCCTTCCACACAATCAAACTTGGTTCTCAATTACGTTCTGAGGGTTAGAGTTAAGGTTTTAAACTTTCTTAGGTGTGGGGATGTTGCGACCAAAGAGAAGAGTTCATGGAGAAGGAAAGAAAAAAGTTTCCCTGCGACTGCTGGATGTTTAAATGAAAAAACAGGGGATGATAGATATTTTTAATCTCTATATGATGTATAAATTCTATGAAATTGATTTTGTAATTACAATGGTATTGTTACGGAACTGAATCTGAACTGACTCGCTCCCTCTTTTTCTTGGCTTCCATTGTGAAGCACGACGTTGATAGACGTTCAAATAATGCCATTATTCATTGAAGCGAGGCTCTCAGAAGATTTGTCTATTTATGTAGGATTTTCTTAAGTGCAATACTCTCAACCTAGTGTGACTTCAAAACCTCCAACCGTTTTTTCGATCCGGCTGCTTTGTGAAGTCAAATACAGGCTGCCACTAAAGGGATAGAGACGTATATATGTTGATGATACACAACGAGGAAATAGATGTGGTCTGTGATGTGCGACTGCTTCTGAAGGCAGAATGGACGTTGTCTGATGTCACTGTGATTCGCTTGTCTGGCTCGTCTCTAAATCGAGTGTGACACATGTTTATACGCTGAGCAATACTTCGCCATCTTTGCTTTTCCTGTTACCAAAGGTCTTGTTCAGTCATCCAAGAGTCACCAGGAGACTCCTCAAACAAAAGAAAGCTTAATCTGCATACATTATAATTGCAGATATACTCAGTTGCTCACGACAGGGGCCATACATAAAGATTAGGTTTAGTTTAAGCTGCAAGCAGCTTTTGTTGGGCCGTCGCACATGCACACAAATCGAGGGTACTCGCCAGACTGGTTGACGTTGACATGTAGTCTTCTTATGACCGTCAGAGGCCGCTGGCGCAAGTTTAGACGGTATTTCCTGCGTGTACCAGCAGAGTAGGCAGGTTTATTAGGTCTTAATACCCTGAATATTTCTTGTGCATCTTAGAATATTATGGAATATTATCATATATGTAAGCCGGTAAAGATGGGCAAAAAATGTATGTGAATACGGCGTCGCGTTTGTAACATGACAGACTGTTGAAATTAAACGCACGTCTAAAAAAAACAACTGCTTGTGCAGCAGCTGGGAAAATCACTGCTGAGTGAGCGGGAAGAGTGCTGAAGAAATGGCAGATTCTAGATTCTAATATTTTTTTGGAGAATTAAGTTTAAGCCAAAAGGTGAGATCCGGATGTGAAATGAAGTATGCTGGGTGACCATTGATTTGATTTCACAAACTCATCACATTAAATTATTTCACATTACGGCTCTAGAACAAGCAAAAAGAATTCCCTGTGCTATTGATGTAATTATGCTTGCGGCCACAGTCACAGTCAGTAGACGGTTACATGACTACCAGTTGATATAAACATGCCTCAGACCATGACTCTAATGAAGCTTCTCAAGATCGGGATGGTTTTGACAAACTACTCGTTTCACTGCAGATGAATGTATTACAGTAAATCATGTAAAATGATGGTGTGTAGATTATAATACTCAAGTTTGAAGTTTATCTGATTAATTCCCTATGAGTATTTTGTTAATGTACAGCTCTTAAAAATGTAAAAAAAAAAAGAAATTCAGGCCAAATTCAAAATGTCCGAGTGCCTGATGGGTTTGGAGCATGAACCCATCACTTTTTTAGAGTCTATCTATGATACATGTGCCAAGCTGATTTGGTGCACTCGGTCAAACTTAAAGTGAGAGCTGCGTCCTCTAAATTTGAACAACATGGGACATTAGGAAAAGATCTGATAATGTTGAGTGGATCTAAATAATAAATTTGCTGAGGCGCCGGGTTGCCGCCCTTTAACAAATCCTTAAAATCTTTTACATAAAGCATCATTAATTGAGATTGATGTTATTAATATGTGAGGAGAAGGAAGTTCACAAACATTGCCACTAGGTGGCACTCTTACTGTGATTCTAAACTGTCTGATAACTGGATGTTAGGAAACATTAGATATTTGGAGGTGATTATTTGACCTTTCACTGTTACAATCTCAAGATATAGTAATGCGCCTTGAAACGGTAAAAAACAGTCATAAAACACAAGATGGCTGACTTCCTGTTAGGTTTAGGACTCTTTAGGAGGATTTTTGGTAAGTCCCATCATGTTACATTTACCTACCAAATTTCATGCAGCTAGGTGAAACTCAATATTGGGGCTAATCAAAAGGCTGCTCTTGTGAGCCAATATTTCATTCTGCAACTCGCCATTTTTTCAAAAACCTTCTCGCATGCCAGATTTCATGACCTTGCTAGTTTCCCAAGTACCTTGTTTTCGCAAAGCAAAATGCATGAATAATAATAATAATAGACATTAGAATAACAATAGGTCCTCCCCTCCAACTACATCGGTGCCCGAGCCCTAAAAAGAGGTGTGAATTCATAGACAAGTATCAGGGAGGAGAGAGGTAGAGATCAGCATGATGGGCCACCTGGACCCACGGAAAATCATGCATATGGTAATTGGCTCTGTTGAGTCAAAATGTGCCCTTGAGGAGGAACGAAGAATTTGAGGGCTCTAAAGATTTTATTAAGAGCTGGGTAATGGGCAGTTTAGAGGGTATTTTTGCCTAATTAGCAACAAGGCAGCTTCGTTTAAAATAATCTAATACTATTCTTCTTCATGTATGGTTAAAAACTGGATTCATTTCTTACCGAGGCGTTACATCTGTGATTTTAGTTTGTAGTGAGGAGAATAATGTGTTTTAATGGCGCAACTTGAATTAGTAAGAAGTTCAAAAGGGCTAATTTAGTCATTTGTGTAACAGGTGCAACCCGAATCCTGCCTGTTAGTAGTCGTTTATTATAGTAAAACTGAAATCGTTCACTGACGTTCGTCAAAGTAGCTCTCATCCATATATATTCTGATCCTGCCAGCAGACCTTCAGATTAGTAAGCATGTCTGTTTATATCTAGTTTTTTGCCAAACATCAGCACGGCCGTTGAAACAAAAAACAATTACTTTATATTTTTAGTTGTAATCTTGACCTTCACTGACTTGTGTTGATTAATGTGGACATACGTGACCTCTCTGTTTAATTTCCCACCCTAGAGGAAGACTTAAATAGCTGCGTGTCCCAAAGCATCAAACCGAGACTCCTCTGCTTTGTGCCGACGATGCACCTATTTATTAGTCATGGGGTCCAGCCCACCAGGAGGTCGGCTGTTTCCACCAACACTTTATTATCTTACCGAAAGTCCATGGTACATCGAAGGCTCAGTTGATTAGTGTTGATTTGATGATATGGCCCTGTGTTCTCAACACAGTATGGGGCCCCTTTCTATTCTGAGGCTGTTTTTTTGGCCCCTGCTCTGAAAATGGCCCTAAAAGTCTTATAAAACATTGGAATACCAGGCTAGAACATCACATTAAATATTGCTTCATACATAACATATATTTTTGCAGTATTACGCTTCTCGGAAATGAACAGCTGGCAGTGGCGGAAACAATCATGGGGCTTACATGTGCTCACTACAAAGCCGCCGCATTCTGCAGAAAATATGGCTTTCTGATTGGCTATAACACCGGGCAGCTTGGATCTGGAGACCCAAGGTGAACCATCTCGACCTTGTTTGACACCGGCCACTGACCTGAATACAACCTGAGTGATGGAAATAAGCAGCTGCATAAGAAGCACACTTCCCTTCCAAGTATTGAACATAAAAAGGCTCTATGAAAATACACATTTAGACCTGCATGTATGAGGCGATCACGTAGAATGAAGCAGCTTGTCTTCCGAATCTGTACAAATTGAATGAAACACTCAAATAAAACAATCACCATTATGCTTTATACCTTCAGCGGGTTGGTTATTTCTTTCGATTTAGCCGCAGAGGGAAATTGTTCACGCCGATTGACGAGAAGAAGAACCAAAGAAGTTCCACGAATCACTCCAAAATCCTTGTCTCTCCTTTTCAGTGGCAGCGCTAGATAATCCTGTCAGCCTGAAACAGCCAAGTAGATTTTTCCTTTGGCTGAGCGGCACTGTAATCGCCACTAATGTCATCTTGTGTTTGTTTGCTGTTCTGATGTTATTCCTCATGGACAGTCTCTGCGGCGGCTGCCTTGTTTACACTTCAAAGCAGAGATTTTGAGCACATTTGAATGACAATCCAGTGGCTGGATCAGAGACATGACAAAATGAAAAAGGCTTTGGATTAAACTGTTCAACTTTCTCTCACACTGTGGCACGATCAGCATCTGCCTCGCTTTCTAATATTACCATCAACCTCACTATGAACTGTCACCTCAAACTCACCAAGCCTGTATTCAAACGTGAAGCTCTCCTGGGGTGTGGTCGTGTCCCCGAGCATGCATATCTCAACATGGCATTTAAGTCGAGGGACGTCTCACCCGCGAAACAGGACACTGTCCTCAAATCAGGGAAGAAATAAAAAAGGATTAAAAGGGCAAGAGCGCTGAAAAGGATACAAATCAGTCCTTCCGGCTGAAAAGATAAAAGGTCAAGTTCAAAACAGCATCCTCATAAGCTGAAACCGAAATGAAATCACCTTTTCTTATGAATAGACAGATTTGTGTCTTTGTTGCGAGGGGGGAGGCGGCGTTATATTTTGCATGTGAGTCACTAAAAGCTGGGATAGCATTTGTGCCGCGTCTCCCGAGGAATTAGCAACGCTGTGAAACGCTGACCTCAGTCTATTTAGCATGTGTTCGTCTAAACAAAAGCATCTCTGGGCCAACGGTCAACTCATTCCACCAACATTTGGTCACCCGAGACGCGTCGGGTGAAGGTCGTCCCTGATGTATTCCTGAAAGCATTATGTTGATCCACTCTGCGCTGACACAGCAGGAAAAGACGGACTGTGGCGATCAATCATTACGTCAATCAGTCTTATTAATCTAACATCTAATTACACGCCTCGCCATTAAGGGTGAATGCTCCCTCAGAGCTTGGTCAGTGAAGAGGACCACTTTCATGCATTAAAATAGGGGGCACTGTTGCTCTTTGACAAGTGTAACTGCTGCTGGAGAGAGAGAGAGAGAGAGAGAGAGAATGTGCAACAGTACTCATAAGTAACAGCGTTGTGAGTGATGCGATCGGTGTCATCTCATCAGTAATAGTGGTGATTTTAAAGTGCTGTGATGAATGAGTAATTAAACCCCTCTGATCTTACACAGTATTTCATAATGGTCATGTTTTGGATTATACACTTTCTTTATTTGTTAAAAGATAAACCCCGCTCTGGTACATGGCTTCCGGCTTTAGATTTCCATTATCTTTGCTGTGATGATTTTCAGAGGTTTTTTAGAAAATGCTGCGGCGCTAATACCTGTGCTGCCTTCTATAATCAGATTACCGCTCATATAGTTGTGCAAAGTGGGTCAGGGTGTTGTAGAATAAAAAGGCAGCTCGGGATCTGAATGTTCCGCCCACACTTGTTCTCTCCTTTTTTCGAGATACCGGGTTTCTTCAGAGGGTGGTGGTGTGAACTTAAAGGTCACTGTGCAACTTGAGTTAAACTTCAGAAAACACACACGAAAGAAAACTTTGACAACACAGGAAATGACTCAAATATGATTATGCTGTGTAAAGCCAATCGTTTCAGTGCAAAAGGGAGTTTAGTGCATCTGTGGTCCTTATGTATTGATTATGAGGCCTTTGCGTTCAAGGTCATCTAGTTTTACTAAAGCAGCTACAACAAACTATTTGATTATTAACTATGGATCCAATTATGACGTTTAAAGTGAAAAGATCCACTGGTCAAAAGAATACAAGGTAAGACAAGAAAATATATGTTTTTATCGGGCTACGTTGGCTCAGTCTCAACTATGCGGCTCTCTCTCTTTTGACCTTAGTTAACCTCAGAGCAGGAAGATAATCTGTGGCAATGTGCCAAGAAGCACAACATTTATACAGAGTACTGAGATAATATTAGGACTAGCGTTGTGAGAAGAATGTATTGTAACAAACAGGCTGCAGTTTCAGCCCATGAAATAGCTCACATTGCCAAAACTAGCAGATTGCTGTGCTCCGCTCTGTGTGAAATATGCAAACAAGCCTCATTATGTCCACCATATGGTTCATTCTCTGTCGTGCACATCTGCCGCTGCAGTAGTTGTGCGGTGGGAATTTGCTCTCCAAAGTCTCCCCTACCCTACCTCTGGCCACGCACACTGTAGCCGGGCCAGGCCAGCTTTGGTCCTAATAAGTAATCTTGAAGGGTGCAACATACCAGGAGGGCTGACATTATGCCAAATCCCTGAGGGGATATTACATGAGAAAAAAAAAATCATAGCACTACTCAGCAAACTATGAATTACCTGTCAGAGCTTATCGTGCAAAGCGCCGTGGGTATGAGAGGGTGCTGGAGTTGAGCCCTGGCGATACACAATTAGAGCGGGACAAAGGCCGGCAGTGCGCTGACATGTTTATGGAGGAGAAGAGCAGCAGACCAAAGCTTCGGTGGCACGAGGGACTCGGCTGAGCGTCAAATTGTGATGATGTTTTTTTGGTGTGTAGGTAGGCCTTTGGAATGGAATTCACATCAGGGTGAGCTTTGTCTGGTTTGCTCTTCGGCAGACAGGGGGAAAAAAAATATGTCCATTTCATGACGGCTAATCGAAAGCTGTCAGGTCCTTGGCAACAGCGCAGGATTCGGCGGCGTATCGGCGCACCCCTGAGGCCTTTTCTCAGACTCTCGCCACCGAGGAGACTCCCACATGAAAATGAGACCAGAGCAAAAGCAGCTGGCACATTAATGCTCCCGACTGACCCCGGTGAGTTGAACAAGCTCCACTTGGCTGCAGGAATTAAAAGTGACGACGCAATTATATATTTTTTCTTCAATATGATCAAAAGGCAACCAGCTTTTTCTGCTCCTGGCTGTTTTATGACTCACTCGACTTAACGTCACGTCTTTGTTTTGCAAACTTTTCTCTTTTAGCTAGACGCAGGGAAATCTAATTAGCCAGTATTATTAAGCATGCCGTTTCATCTTCATGATTCATTATTTCTCCGTCCTAATGCTGGGAGCCAAATGTCCCGTGACCCTGAACAGGATACACGTTTGACACGTTTGAATATATTGACTCACTCGCACCTTCATGAGCTGGAACAAATGTCCATTTAATCACTTCTTACCTTCGAGGATGTTTTTCTTGGATGGCTCTCAAAGAAAAACAGTTACAGTTAACCTACTTGATTGGACTTGCGTGAGTAAATGTATTATATGGATGCGGCCCACGCTGTAGCTGGGCAGCACAGGTTACAGTGGCATGCTGTGCCTCTAAGCTCCAACTTAAATAAATCTAAACGGTGGGAAAGATAATACAGCAAAAGATATCAAGGGTCTTATTTCAACAAACAAACAAGGAGAGAATGATCTATCTCGCGTGTGTGTGCGTGCGTGTGTGTGATAAACGTTAAGAAAGATGGCTGCATAAAAAACATGCTTGGGAGTTCCTGAAAAACAAAAAAGATTTAAGACAAAACTAATTGGTAGTAAAAGGATAGAAGAACAAAAAATAATTGGAACATTTCCATGAACTGCTTGTTGGGAAGCCATTGCTATCTAAAGCCAATTCATCTCTGCACCAAAAATAATTCAACTCTAAATGTTTACCACTGAGAGGAGGAGTTTGCCTAAACAGGCTGAGCTATTTCAAACATCCTGAGACAAAAGTTTACCGCTGTAAAGGAAATAACAGAAGTAAAGAGTGTGTTGATTGATTCACATGGCCATTAAAGACACGAAGTGTGACTAAGTTTAATTCATTACTGATGTTCATAGTAAATACCAAAGAAGACAGTGAGTTGATAAATTGTTATGAACTATACCACTTGGAAAAACACAAAAAAACAATGTAAAGATGCGTTTATAAAGAAAAAAACTTGCAACAAACCACAGTGTCCGAAGCACAATGTGCAGAATAATTGTTCTGTTCAACATGACGGGCATCAGCCGCCCAGCCAACTCAGAGGCCTCCAGGCAACTTGTGACCCATGTTCCCTCAACAAGTGCTTAATGAACACATGAATGAGCACAGGTCCAATCATTTCACAACACTAAAGTAAGGTAAGTTATTGTATTTGTGATGACATTAAAATATATACTTTCGGAGGTAGGTGACAAGAATGTGCTCCAGTAGATGCAGTTACTTTTCACATCTGCACCAGAGCAACAGGCTTCGTTTTGAAGGATACAATGTGAAAAGGAATATCAACATAATTAACCATAATGCAACATAATTTGCACCATGTGTATTTTCACTTACATTCTGTTGCATCGGGCCTTGAGGTACTGTAAACAATGCGCAGTGTGCTTGATTGAATCTTAGTGTGTAGCTAATGGACATGAAGCGTGTTTCGGCGAAGCAGCCTCAGTGGGGCGAGTGCGGTTGGTGACCCGGGACGCACGTTGCCGGGTGACTTGGTAGGGTAAAGATGTGCGGTTCCAAACATGCTGTGCACTGGTGCTGAGTGGCCTACAAATTGATTCTAATGATAATATGATTTAAATGATCAAATGACAAATTGATTGCTATTGGTTTCCTGTCCATCAGCAAATCTAAAAGGTTTCAGCTGTGTTAAAGACAATGATTATTATGGGTCCGGTCCATAGTGAACCCCAACAACAGCAACGGGCAATCAGTGTAAACACACAGCCCACGTATCTTCACTTGTTCTCCCACTGAAAATATATTGGCTGTGGTCTTAGTGCAGCGAGGAAGGTATTGGCTATTAGAGGGGTGTGTGTGTGTCTGTGTGTGTGTGTGTGTGTGTGTGTGTGCGCACACGTGCGAGTAGTTTTGAACAACTATTAAAGTCAAAGCACACGGGAGTCTGATGACGTAAAACCCCGGCGTCAGATAAGAAGACAGTTATGTAATCTGCAGACGCACTTTGAGTGACATTTGATGAAATGTCATCTGTTGAGGAGGGACTACATACGCTTGTGTACATGATAATCTGTATGAAAACAAAAAAGCACTCAAAGACCAGCTCGCTGTGGCATAAGCAACGCTAAAGTGAATCAATACTTCATTTAATTTTTGAATGGTGATGCATCACTTTTGCCAAAGGGAATCAACCCATGAATCAATGTTGAATGTTTTTTTAAGTAGAGGAATTATGCTGCGTTTCCACGGGATTACGGGGTCAGCGGGGGTGGGGGGGTTCAGACACAGACGCACACTCTCGCCACAAATGCACTGACGCACAGAAGAGATGAGTGAATAGTAACAGGGTGCAATAGGGTGACAACTTCTTTTAGTCTGAGTAATGGTCTTGCTCATTAGGAGTGACGGGGGAGTTCGGCAACATGGAAACACCGTCACGCTAAAAAAGGTTGTTTTTTTTTTTTAAATGAATCTGGAGAAGAAAAAAACACCCAACAGGATACTCGCCCAACATCTTTCTCTCAATGTCAACTTTCAATTTCAGTTGTGCTTAATTTGCAGAAATGGTTGGTAGGTATTCCTGCAAAGGCAATAACATGACAAATTGTAAACTAAATAATGCATGATGGCAATGCAGAAGCTCAGTAATTATTAACATGAAAATTGGTAAACTGAAAAAGCATATTTTAAGCACAAACACCCTATATCATATCGGTTCAGATTATGTACAGAGACAGCTGTAATCTCCCCGGCAGGAGTTGTTTTATGACGTCTTCTTCTCAAGGTTTCATTTTAATTTGGAAAGTTTGGCATTTATGATGTTGCAGAACATTTTTCTTAGTGTGCTTTCTACACTACTTCATTAATAATTTCCCATTGGTCACTAGCCTTTCAGAATTAAGGAAAAAAAAATATTCCGATTGATATATATGAAATACAAACTGAGATATTTGTAGTTGTATAAATTATCAAAGCTCAATTAATTGTGTTGACAAACAAATAATGATGAAATTCCATTCATTTTTAATGAATTTCTCTTCCTTTTTAAAAATTTGTTTTAATTTCATATTGCCAATTTCCCCCCATGTTATAATATCAATTTGTATGACAAGAGAGTGCCCCTTATCGTTCAGCCAACAGCATCCCTACTGTTGCCAAAATGTTGCCAGCTAGCTCCGTCAATGCCAAAGTCATTCTGAATCAACCAACCAGAGTCGTCTACAATAAATAAACTATACACACAGTAAGATAACTAGCTTCCCATTTTATATTATTTCAACCATGCTGCGGGCTGAGGCCACGCGTGATTAGCTGAGAGCTGAAGGGGCGAGTCCTGGAAACAAGTTCACTAAAAAGGGAATCCTTCATTTTTTTATACATCTCAATGAAATCTCTTATTAAAACTATATTTATTAATGCATGACGGGATTTAGGTTTATTCTGAGGAACACAGCCATCTATTAATGATGTGAATACATGTATATTGACAAAAATATGAATCTATAATCCAGAGAATGTTAAGCATGGCTAAAAGGCAGGCAGTTATTTGAATTGTAATTCAAAACAATCCTTTCTCCTGAGACTAGTAGTAGGAAGCACAATGGCAAACCCTTTTTCCTTCGGCATATTTTTCCTCCCCTCTACTCCTACCTCATCTGACTCATCCGTTTCATCCTTGTGATAAATTATGGTAATCAGGCTGAGCTGGATATTGTCAAGCATCAGCAGTACGTAGTGTACTGTGTTGCACAGACAGATTACTTTTCTCATTTTTAGCTAATTACAGTCCTTTCTCACCAAATAGCTGCATAGGTTACTGACAGGGGAGTAGCTCTTTGATTCTGAGCCATCATACTGGGGATCACTTATTACTGCCGTTTGAAGGAACTTTTGCCCAAGCGACGTTTCCCACTAAACTACTTAATTGGAACGTTACTTTGCTAACTTAACGTGGAGTGTAACCAATGCATAGTTCCTACAGCATTCGCTTTTCTTTGTCTTAAATAACAGAAATTGCTCTAAAACGAAGAAAAAGTGACACTATAGTGAAAAAAAAATGTACAATAAAGTATGGTTTTATTCTGGATTTCTTTTGTCTGCAGAGAAACCCATGCGTGCAGCCGCTCCCATATGGTCGCGTGACATTCCTGGTTTCCGTCAAGTGGACTTGGTTTGACACCCAGTAAGATTAGTTGTTGAACCGCTCCGTTCAATACAAGTCTGTTCAATTCAAGTCCAGCACTGCTGAGGTGCCCTTGAGCAAGCAACACCCACTCAACACGATCTGTGAGAATCAGACCCGTCAAACAGTTTCAAAACACTAAAAGACACACGTACATGAACATGTATAGAACATCTGAGGGGGTGGAAACTAGTTGACTTAAAGGACAAGTGTGCATGTGCGCCCATTGAGATTGATCAAGAGTGCTCTAAATCTACAGAGCTGGAATGAATATTTAGACTAGTTTCTAGTGTCTCAACGCCATCCTCTCCTCTAAAGACCATTCAGATGGATCCATGGAGGCTGAGCACAGCGCACAGTTGAATCAATACCCCCCTGTTTGTTGGACACTCCAGTCAGGGTCACGCATACGGCAGAGCCTTCAGGGGGCACATACAAAGATGAGTGCTGGGGCATTGAAGAGCGTTGAGGCAGATTGGAGCTTTATTTATAAGATATTGGATTGGAATAATTAGCATCATGAATGTCATTTTAATCTCTTATATCACATTAGCTGTCTCTTGGCAAGGTGAAGGATGATGAATGAGGGGATGAAGAAAGCTAATCACTGATAAATAGCGCCATTTATGGAAAAATTGCAAAACTATTTTCTGTTCTACACAACAGAGATGGATGTGTCAGTAAAAATATCACCCCTTTGTTAAATCTACAAAGGATATTTGTCTCTATTTTTTTAGTGTTCAAAGGAAAGATCGGAGTAATTTTCTCCTTAAAATAATGTGTTTATTCCACCAAAGGGAGAATAGTCTATTAAACGATGAGAAAATATGTTTTCTTGTCAAATACGGCATTTTGTCTCGCTGATGATATTCATTCTGTGAGCCTGTCGTTGGACCGTAGACCACAGTTTGTCGTACTGTTGCTTTTTATGTTAAGGCGAGGCCAGTGAGACCTGCGAACAAGCAGACGTGGGCATTAATACACCCTGAACCGCGCTCCTCTTGCGCATATTCCTCCTGCGAAAAGAGCAGTGAGGACATCTTTTTACTTCTTTTGCAGTTGACCCACTATATATTGGAATGTATTAAATATTTTCCTGAGATACAAAATAGTATGGTATGTGTAATGGAACCCACAGTGGTTATAAAGTGGAACACACAGTGGTTTAAAAAAAAAAAAAACTTGTTTTATATGTTTAGGTGGTCACCTCAATATGACAAAACCATGAAATGGTTATCTTATCAAGAACATCAGAAGTTCAACAGCAAATTATATTGCGATAATTTGGTTCATGTAACACAGAATCTATAATATCTCACCATAATGAGCAGGACATGATATTATAGTTAAGTTATAAAAGTTATAAAAAGTAGGCTACAAAATAGAAAAAACTATTGGCATCATCTTATTTTAGAACTAACAGTAGAATTGTCATTTATACAGTGCTTTGCTGTACGCACTCTGAAAGGTACCCTACGGGTCTTGGTCCCCGTTTACCCAGTCTACAGTCTCTCTGGTCCACGTATGACCAGTCTACTTAGTCTCTCTGGTCCCACTGTTCTTCTTTATAGGTGCATTAGATGAACATGATCAAACAGCAGAAAGCCTCACAGCCATGACTGTAGTTAAATAGTTCCTGCGTCATGTCAGAAGTCTCCATTGGAGGAGCCATCAAATCAGCCCGTTTCAGGATTCAATATTTGTTAAAGCCTGCATGCACAACTGCTTAGCTCGGGTCACAGGGGTGTGGCACTGAAGAGGCTCGCTAAGTGTTGCAATTACTCACACTGATTAAGACAGATAGGTACAGTAGCCCAGTGATCTGACCCTAACTGAGCGTAACGCAAGCAACCGTTTCAGACATTTACATGGAAGTTTGATTTTAACAATACTGCTGTTTTTCAAAAATATATATTTAGAAAAATGCAATACTGAGAAAAAAAACATTAGAACAATATCGAGAGCAAAATGCAATTGGTTACGCCCACTTCCTGTTGTGATTGCTTTTAAAATAGCTTTACCTGTACTCCCCCCCACGGACACCGACACCAGAACTAGGCACAAACTCCAAAAAGGTTTTAATCAATGTTTTCAAGTTTTTTTTAAATGCGCAGAAAAAAACATCAACCAAGATTATTCCCGCTTTGCGTTACGGGGCTCATTGTCCTCATCGGCCACCGTATGATGACGTGGTCTGTGCTGTAAAGCCTTAATACAAACTTACCATAGACAACACGTCAACGTTAGCGGTCTCTTTTTTTTTTTTAGCTCATTTCGTCAACATTTTGTTGTGTTGATTGTTAAAACGTTCAACTCCACTGGTTGAAGATGAGGCGCGCCGGTTTGGGTGAGAGGCAGCCTGGTTTTTAAGCTCATACGTAGCCTGCTTTCCAGATAACGCCGCTTAACAACACAGCTAGCTTACGTAAGCTAGCTGTGTTGTTAGCATATGTGCATGAAGGTGTGTTGTTGTTGTTAACGGACAGAAATCGACGGCGTTCACGAATAATGTTTTAATCATCGTCCCCGTTCCGTTAGGCGAAGGAGGCCCCGGGAATTATGTGGCGAGTGGATACAGCGTGTATGAGGAGGAGAACGAACATCTGCAGGAGGGACTGAGAGCCAAAGTCAGCGCTTTGAAAAGTGTAAGGAACCACTAATGATGGTTCATTCAAAAACATGGACGGCGAATACTACACGAACTATCGGTTTTAAATGCAGTATTGATATTGATGTTCATTTCATTGATATTCACAGCTGTCTATCGACATTGGAACGGAAGTCAAGTATCAGAATACAATGCTGGGCGATATGGCAAGTTCCACTTTCCTTATTAACAACATATACAGGGAAGTGGTGCATAAAAAGTATTTGAGTATTGAGTAGTATGTTAATTGGTTACCGATTAAGCTATAAAAATTAAAGCTGAGTAGTTTATAATAAAGGATGATCCTACTGTTTATATTAAAAATCAATATAACATTTAGAATTAAAACAACTTTATCTTGACAATTTAATATTCCTCTGTGAAATGTAATGGAGTTTTTGAAGTACCTCACAATTGTACTATCATATCCCAGTGATGCCTGGACCTAAACCTTTTTAATCCTTCCACATTAGGACACGGACTTTGACTCGACAGGCGGCCTGCTCGGTGCGACCATAGGCCGAGTGAAGCAGCTGTCCAGAGGCAGTCAGACCAAACTGCTGTGCTACATGCTTCTCTTCTGTCTTTTCGTCTTCTTTGTCCTGTACTGGTTCATCAAGCTGAGGTGATAGGAGGCCGAGTTACTCCCCAGTGTGTGCCGCTCCGATGAGTCTCAAAACGGCTTATTCTGTACCCATTCAAAGTAGTTGAATTGAATTTAAAAAAAGAAATAAAACAAATTGAGTTATGAAATAACTCTGGGGTTCCACCACATGGTATCATCAAAACATAAGTAAAATGGATGAGAGATTAATGAGTGTGAATTAACATTTTTATGTATATCTGACACTGGATGAGACAGAACAGTGAATGTTTAACCACTGTAAAACCTTTGATGCAATCAGCGGCACGTTATGAGATGTGATAAGAGTGGATTGGAAATCTGTCAATACGTTGTGTTATAGTGTGTTCTACGTTGCCATTTGAGGCAAATAATTGAGTATTTTTGCTTTTAACAATGAATGGATGTATTGCATCAGTTGGCAACCATTCAAAAATGAATGAGAGTATAGTTTCATTTCTGTTAACATGTTTTTTTTATGTGAATAAACACATTCTATGATCTGAATTTAACAGAATGAGTGTGCTGATTACACATACAGAGAATACATTGCAAATATTAAAACTTCTATAAATTAGTCAATGACATGCAATGTGGAAATTAAAAATATATAATTTTTACAGACACTGCAGAGTCTATTTAAAAAGATTTAAGTCTTGGTAAAATGACACTAATACAATTCAACTGTAGGCTGTTGATGTTGTATGCCCCTGAAAACAAAACAATAAAATGCTATATAGTTTGTCACATAATATAACTGCACTTAGGTGACTTGTGTTTAGCAATAAATTGACTCATTATCTGCTATGGAGCAGCGTGCATCGGGCAGTCTGGATCAGATGTTTATGACTTCATTTCTTGGGTAGTGTGTCCATGTATTTGCAGATGATTGCCAGCATCACCTCATCGGCACCTCCACCAATTGAAAGTAACCTAGAATCTCTGTGGAAAGGAAACAAATGGAATACATAAAGGTGTTTTCTCTAACAATAACCATACAGTTGGGTTTTTGTGCCTCAGCATTGTGCGTTATGAACACCTTGATCAGCTACAATATATGCCCCATCAGTAGGTGTCAGCAAAGTCAAAAATAAGTCATAACGATTCAAATTCAGTCCAAAAGTGGGCATCAGATGACTGAGACTAATTGCATGTCTTCAATAATTATTATTGCATGAACATAGCATGAACCGTCAATCCACTTTTTAAAGGTTTTTCATACAGAGACCGTGTCCCTGCACACGCTCACCTGTAGAATCTGCTGACAAGCACGTCGCTGGTGAAGCCCATGCCTCCCCAATACTGGAGGCAGCTGTCGCCCACCTCCCTGGCCAGACGGCCGGCCTTTAACTTGGCCATGGATGCCAGTTTGGTGACATCGTTGCCTTTAATGTACAATGCTGCAGAAAAAAAAAGGAGGGAAAAAAAAGATGGAAGTAGTGACAAAAGCGTGGAAGATTGAAAAATGTCCATGTGGATAAAATGATGTAGCGAGGGGAACAAAGAATAAATGTGGTCCAATGGTCAATGGTGGCTAATGAATGCCTCCATAGTGCGAACCCTCCAGAGGAACATGTGTGAGCTGCATGGGTTTTCACCATTTCAGTCTGTAAAGAACTTTGCCTGTGTGTCTTTGCCTGCGTTGATCTGCCTGCGCCAAACAAATTCAAAAGCTTTGTTCCGTTTTTCGGGCAAACGAATTGGACCGGCTAGATGAATTTGTTGAAAGCGGCTCGCCACTGGAATGGTTAAAGACAGAAAATCAGAAGACCTTGAACACTGGCCGGCCAGATGCCCATCCACGTGTTCATATCATAAACACTGCAGTGTAATGCGCATGGGACGCATTCTAAAGGGGCTGAGTGTGGGTGCCAGTCTTCGAGTGGCAAAGCCTGTGGCGTTTTGAAGTTGCGCCAGAACACACAGAAACCACAGGAGCAGATCAGGCTTCACTGGCTTGAACCGCCCCCCCCCTGTCCAAATCCAAGTGTTCCTGAGCTAGACGCTTCACTCCAAATCGATATATTGAAAAATATATATATTTATGTTCTTTAAGAACAAAATACATAACTATTATTCCATAGAACAGAAAAGGCAAAAAAATGCTCTTGAACACCAGCTGAAATATGGCTTGAAAAAAATGAAATCAGCCTATAAAGGATTGATAACTTTA
Source organism: Gasterosteus aculeatus (assembly GCF_964276395.1). Lineage (NCBI taxonomy): Eukaryota > Metazoa > Chordata > Actinopteri > Perciformes > Gasterosteidae > Gasterosteus > Gasterosteus aculeatus. The sequence continues at coordinate 11,231,941 of NC_135697.1, forward strand.
GAAAAAACTGCTTCATGAGACTCCACCATGAATTTGTGGATGCTTCGTCAACGTAGTTGGAAACTATTTTAATTGCAAATCTAAAAATGACTGTTTCGTCTACAGCCGGCAAAACATATTGTAAAGTGTCAAATTATCACTTGATATTAATCCGCCGCATCCGTCTCCAGCCTAAACCTCGTCCTTGATCTTTTAAAAACAAGCCGCTGCCTTGCAGATTGGATAAATAACCCACTCAAGGCTAATTTGCCATTCGCACCATTCTGACAGAGCTCAGTCAACAGTGGCCTTAGTTACTGAGACCTCAGTATTATCTTTGGTATAAAAAAAGGACCACAAGGAGAGCCAGGAGAGCATTTGTTCATTTCCTAAAACACCGCACTTCCAAATCCAAGCATGAAGTAAAAGGAAACCTGTAGAGAAGATGGATTTTGTAGGTAAATGGATTTTTCACTAATAAATTACATTAATACTCGCAGTCTGATGCTCTCAGACAAAAAGGGGAGTCATTATGAGAAATCCAAATGCAGCAAACCCTACCAAAAATCACACTTTCGCTCTTTGTTTTGTAATTCTTGTAATGCAAGAGGACACCCACCTGTGGCACGGTGGAGGAGGGAGCGGAGCAGCTCCACCTCCGTCTGCAGCTCGGCCAACCTGAAGTTAACAGACTGGTGGTAGAGGACGGGCAGCTTGAAGATCTTCCTCTGCCGGGTGTACTGGATGGTCTCCTGAATGATGTTGTCCATCATGGTCACGACTGCAGGCGGTGCGACAAGAGACACAGAGACGTGACCTTACTACTAGAACTGCAAGAGGCACGCCTGAGTGCCTTGTCCTTAGCGTCTCTGATAAATGATCAGTTCACCACACCAGATGGATCACGTTCACATCCTGTAACTGAAAGTCACACTTTTGACCTCATCACCCAAAAAGGAAATGATGCATGCTGCAATCTACTGCAAATCAGAAAAGCAAATAACTACTTTACAGCAGATTAAAGGTTTGAACTATTTGACCTGAACTCCCCCAAATCTTGGGAACTACGGAAATGAGAAATGACTAACTGGAAGAGGCTCACTCACTGTTGCCCACAGCCCAGAGCCGCTCCTCCTGGAACTGAAGCATCTGATAGGTGAAGCCCATGCCTTCCTGGCCCACGATGTTCTTGCAGGGCACACGGACGTCGTCGAAGAACACTTCGGCCGTGTCCGACGACCACATGCCGAGTTTCTCAATCTTTCGGGCGATGTGGACTCCTACGGTAGGAGTGGCAGGGAAAGAGAAATAGAGGTCATTGTGCATCGTGGCAAAGGCCCACTAATAACAAGAGACCCTGTGAATAGAACAGACACAATTTCTTTCTGTAGCGGGGGTGGGGAGTCAATATATTAAAGAAAAGCATGCAATCTTGGTGCAGTAAATCTGTTGGAATGGGAGTGGAAAAACACAACCTTATACTTAAGGGCTGTTTTTAGATGAACTTAAATCACAGACGATAAAATGTTGATGCTGACAGTTTTCGGCTTAAAGGGCTTTTGTCCAAGACCAGGTAAATCCTCACACACATAAGGAACAGTCACCTGGCAGGTTCATGGGCAAACAGATGAGGGACTTGTTCCTGTGTGGGGGCCCGTCGCTTGTGTTGGCGAGGAGACATATCCAGTCGGCCTGGGTACCGTTGGTGGTCCACATCTTCCCCCCGTTGATCACATATTCATCCCCTTTCTTCACTGCCTTGGTCAGGATACCTGAAACGATGTGTGGCTGGCTTTCATTCCAGTGTGGGGAATAATCTACATTTTGAAAAAAACTCATTTTGGCCCTCAGGCTGGTGCATTCAAACATAATACATGTTTATCCAGAAGGAAGGAATCAAAACGTGGAGGAATGTGATTATGAATAATCTGGAGTATTCCACATTCATCATGCCACCCTTCTCTCCCGACAAACGATCAGTGCCAAATTGATTGTGAAACGGCTGCTTAATCATCTCTGCAGCCCCAGTTCATTCAAAATGGTCCTTCGGGAGCTTTAAAAGGGGAAACCATGTGATGATAAATGACCAGTTGATGGGTAAGAGACGTACTTGAGACATCAGAGCCGGCTCCGACTTCACTGACTCCGAGGCAGGCCACTTTGTCCCCCGCGATGGAGGGAAGGAGGAACTCTTCCTTTAGCTCGGCTGAACCAAACCTGCACACACATACACAAAGAAGTAAAAGCGTTTTTGTCGGCGTTAGTTAGCAGTTACCAATTAAGACACTAACGGGGATTCCAAGAGCGTCACTTGTGGATTTTCCTACAATATCATCTACATCCGATACAAAACAAGTTTGTCCAGCAAGCGGGTGACAAAAGTTGGGTAAAACTAACTTGCAGCAAGTAAGAGCAGGAGATTGTACGGGGCTTTAAAACCACATTTCCATGTCTGAGGAGATTATATTTCCAGTGGGAAAAAAGGAGGGAGTCTCATCATGGAGCTCAACGGTATTCTCTTTGCTGCTCTCTTAGCACTCAGACCTCGCTGCAATCATCTGTAGATCCCCTTAATTAGGCTCCTGAGACGGTCTATTTCACAGAGTTCTGTCTTCTGCCACCAGCAGCAGGCGGATATCACAGAACAAGTCAAGGCCGTACACGGGCGGGACAAACAATTACTATTATGTATTAATACACTACTCTCTCTAGGGAGCGAGACTTTGATAAAAAGGATGGAAAACAAGGATGCGCGTATTCTTGGCTCGCCGGCGAAGTCGAATACACCGTCCACAGCACACAGCAAAAAGCCCCCGAGATGATTCGTAGTCTTTGCAGCGGTAAACATCAGCTTTAGTTGTTTACAAATACGCGACGGAGCAGATGGTGGTGGTGGTGCCCACTGCACAGCCCGTCACAATCGATTCACTGTAAAGTCCTCTCGGAGGAGGAAATGGGGTAATTCATTTGGTTGCGGAGCGCGATAACCAAGAGAAAGGGTATCGATTCGGTTAGATTCGGTTAGAGAGTATGAAATGAATTCCAACAGCCTCACATTAGGTGCAATCAGTACAGCTGTAAAAAATAATCACCTTCTGTATAGTGAAATAAAAACAAGTGAAGGAGGATTTAAAAATAAAAAATAAAAAAAAAGAACATCTGATATGCGGAAGCTTTTTATGGCGTCGGGCCTTTGGGAGTGACTCAAAATGAACAGATTATACGCACAAAAGACAAATACGGGGAGATTTGTAGAATGTCGCGCATGCTCCATTCCGTGGGACGGTACCTGGCCAGTGCAGGGGTGGCCATGTCCGTCTGCACGCCGATGGCCATGGGGACGCCCCCACAGCGGATGTTGCCCAGCTCCTCGGAGACGGCTATGCTGTAGCTGAAGTCCAGCCCCAAGCCGCCGTACTCTGCGAAGGACAAACACACACTGTCCTTCACCAGCTGCTGACACTTCAATGGATCTCTCCACCACGCTGCTGAAGGAGGAAGAGACAGTGGCGTACCGACGCCGCCGCCCCCGGGATAGAAGAACCCCTTCACAACATTGGTCGCCTTTAACTCGCCGTGCGACCACCAACCCCCGTCTCTCTGACCTGAACTGATGTTACCGTTATTTGTGCGTTCTGTAATTATGCGTAAAAAGCACTTGCAGGAGGATGCAGATAAAAGGTCACTGACGTCTCGATGTCATCTCCTCTCTCTCTCGCTTGATTTTCATCTTTTGAACAGCCCATTTTGTGGAAGAGTAAAGAACGGACGGCTTTTTCATTCACTCCGACAGCAGAGGCATTCGCCAAGACCTCAGGTCCTTAATGGAGTTGAACGTTTACACATTAGAAGACCAGTTATCTTCATTAGATTCCTCTTTTCCTTTCCTTTCATCATCAGTCCCACAGTCTATTACAAAAAGGCAATTCCTTTAAAACAATGTATTTAATGCTACGTACAAAGTACTGTACATCACCATCCCATTCTGAGTGAACAAAAGCAACATGACAGTGAGTCGTTGAGGACAAATGTCCTGATCCTGATGTCCAGTCAGCCAGAAGTAACCGGAACTGAGCATTTGCGAAACGGGTCAGTTTTCTGATGACCAAATAGCCACCGACTGATGGATACCAGCAACGACAGACAATGAATAATTATTACAAAATTTACCACACGGAGGAGGCCGGCAAGTGGTTTCATGCCTGTCGGGACTACCGATCAGATGAGGAGGAGCACAGATCTGGCAGACAGTCTTAGCGAGATAGGAAAAAAAAAAAAAGGAGCCAAAAAAAATAAACAGAGAAAAGGGGGGATACAGTGGGACGGGCAAAAAAGAAGAGGAAACCGGTGCAGCTGTTCAGGGATAAGTCTCCGCGCAGTGGAAGCCCTGCGGCGGATAATGTGGACCGGGGGGGAAGCGCCGAGGTTCATCCCTCTCTAAGCGGAACAGCGGGCCGCCTGGTTGAACAAGCAAGCCGGAGGGGGGGGGGGGGGGACAAACAGAATCCTGTCACAAATGTCAATTCTATGCACATGTGTCTCTTCGGGGCTCCAGATGGTCCGGTCAGATCAGGTGGAGATCTCCGTACGAAAGCACGCGCGGATGTTTAAAGCGTGAGAGAATGGAAAGCCGCCGCACCAGCAGACGGTGGCAGAGAGGAAGCTCTGGCCACTGCAACGAACGCCACATCAACAGTATTTCTAAAAAAAACGTTAGTCAGTAGAAGAGAAAGCTGTGGACACCGCCAGGCTCGGTCCGTCGGGCGGCCTGCTCTGTCCGAGCAGAGGAAAACAGGCAGGGAGACAAAGGTCACTTCTCCCTCGGCGGGGGCCGCTTCAGGGAAGCTTCCCGTTCGCCTGTTTTTAGAAGGTAATGATGACTTTCCTTTGGCATGGAAAAAAAAAGTGTGAGAGTGAAAATAAGTGTTGAGTGTTCTTGTCAGTGGATCACAAAAGTACACGCTGAGCTCTAAAAACATGTCGACCGAAGCATCAACGCTGTTGCCTTGCACGAATCCACCAAGTACTCAGTTTGGCCATATTTTAAAAGGCATGGATGCTTATGGAGAAGCCCACAGTCATTAAAGGCTTAGAAACCGTACCGATATGAGGTCAAATCTGCACTTTTATATTTTACTGAGGAATGAAAACAGCTATAACGAGTCATTTAGCCTCAAAAGAAGTATTTTAGTGGTAGTGATTAAATCTATTGAATGAATTGCGAGTCTATTTGCGCACTTTCCCCAAAGACATGAGAGACCAGGAAAGGTTTGGTTATTTTTGTGAGGGAGCAGGATTCCACAGCGAGGGAACTGAGCATTCGTCTTTTTGAATACAGTTTGTCCATTAGCTCTTACTGCCTGAAATATCCCTCCTTTAGAGGGAGGCTTCAAATATCAAATATACTCTACTGCCAGCTCAACATAAATTGCGTGCTGAAACATGTCAGCTGTGACAGATGTTTCTATATACTCACCCCAGGTAATCTACCAGCTGATAATACAACGCGTCTCCCCGCAGTCTTCCGCTTCCTGCGCTCCTCCTCCTCCTCACTAATCCTGTCAACTAACGCTTAAGCCTTGTGTACTCAGCACATTTTAATTCCCTCTTTGACCTACAGACCCGCAGTGCCGTCCTCCTCGCGCAGCTCCATCTGTGTTCTACATGAGTTGTGGACAGATTGGGTCTTTTCGGCATCAGCCGCCTCGATGGCGACAATGGCCCTTTTACCACAGTGATAATAAAGGCTGAGACCAAGGAGAGGAACGGTGAATTAATGAGCGAATAACTCACTTTTTTTAGATGAATGCTTCCGAATGTCGGCTCCCCACACGTCTCTTTGTACAGTCAGAATGAATAAGACATCACGACCACAACTATTCTGTGATCCTGTAACTATACAGCGCTCGCCCCGCTGCTTCCCTCACCCCAGCTGGGTGCACATCTGGAAAAGGGATACAGTGCGGCCGACAGCTGTTGTTAGATTTTGCTGGCCGGAGACGCGAGCAGCCGTCACCACAGTGGGAACATTTCTAAAACCAGACCCGCTGTAACGCACGGCCGTGAAACAGAGAGGATGTGGATGGAAAAGGAATCCAGCTGTGTACAAAGAAGAAGAAATGCCCGATGCTCCCTGAAGCGGAGACGGTCATGCAGGACACAGTTTGAGAACGATCCCTTCAGGCAAGTTCTAAACCACAAGTTGTGGTTCTGAGTAACTTGGTTTTCAGGAGTCTACCAAAAAAAAATGGTATCCTTAAAAGCCTTTTCGATTCACTGATAATACAGATTATTATTATACATTATTTTAGTTCTTTCCCAACGTAGCACGTCGCAAAAAGATAAATCTTGAAGACAGCTAGTTAATTGGTCATATTTCAAAAAAATACTTCTACATCTGGATGTAAATTCTGCAAACACAGCCACATGTTCATTCTCTTGATCTGTTCTACTATTACTCACTTGCACTAAAGATGCACCGAGTTTGGAACTTAAGACATTATGATTACTAGCAGAATTATTATCGCTTTCCTATAGAACCAAATCAAAGCTTTAACATACTGAATAAAGGCTTCTGGGACCCAAAATCAAAAATAGAGTCTCTCTAAAGCCTCTGCCCCAGATAACAAAACAAAAAACCCATTGATTTGATTAATCCGTCATAGGATTTTAGAAAAATGTAATTGGTCTCTAATTTTAATTATTTTTATGAAATCTTAAAACAAAAATAAAAAAATAGGTATTAGGGTGTCAAGGGCTGAAACCTGTCAAGCATTCAGTCAAACAACTTTCCTTCCTGCGAGAAGCAGCAGAGTGCCGAGCTCAGGACCAAAACGCTTATTGCGCTTATGAAAATGAAAGAGCTCATTATTGTTGGTTTGCGACACTCTTACCAACTGGTTTGTTAACCCCGAGAAAGCCGGCGTTTCCTAAGATCTTGAAAACTTTGTGGGCTGGAAACGTCCCCTCTGCTTCCCACTGATCCACGTGGGGGTTGATCTCCTGGTCGACGATCTACAGGACGAACAGCAGCAGGGAGAAAGGACACGTTAATAGTCGGCCTGACAGGTGTTTTTATGGGAAATTTTAAGAACACACTGCATTTTTTTTTTTTTAAACCTTATAATTCCAACAACAAATGACAGCCGCGCTTTTCTATTTCCTCTCTCATAACCAACACCAAGCAGATATACATTAGGAATGAACACACACACACACACACACACAATGACTGTTTGATGGGTTTTATGCTTTGCGGTGCACTTACTTAAGTCTATGTAATCCATCTGTGGCAGACAGTGGGATAAGGTATTATGTATCAATGAATAGAGAGCAGCCTGGATAGAAATGTAATACATGGGAAATCCACTATGATGCAAATACAATGACCGTATGCAACATGCGATTCCCCGTACGTACATATGATCAGTCCCTTACGGAGAACCCTCGGCTTGGCCAGTGACACACAATATGACAGGCTGCCGGCTCAGAAAACAAGGGCAGGGCTTTTGCCTCAATGTCATTCCATGACATGTGGGAGCGGGGGGAAAAAATGGGATAAAAACAAGACCCTTAAAGAATGTAATGACAATATCAACTTTCCATCCAACCATGTGAATGACTCTGCCGCTTTATCCATGGTAGTAACATTTAGTACTGCAGGCGAAAATAAAGCCTGGTCCTGAAACCCATGTTAATGGCACTCCTCCTTGGTTCAGCAACAAATACCCGAAAATGAAGGATGGCTTTTTATTTGCTTTGAGGTCGGACAGCAAAAAGCAGAAACGCTGTGCCAATGGAACAAATGGATACTGTTATTCTTGCGAGTTCAAGCAGCCTGGTCCTTCAACAGTCACGCCCAAAAATGTGTGCCGAGAGTTAATTGGAAGTGCGTTTTAAATATAGACCTACGGAACGAAGCGAACTTTGGTGCCGTGGTTCACGCCGGGCCCCTGGAAGTGGACCACAGCTGGAGGAGCTCTTACGAATCGGTTGAGGCTCTCTAATGGTGCTAGTTCTGCAGAAACTCACAGATAACAGGCTGTAGATATATAGTGTGCCATTTAGTTGGCCATTCTTTTAACAAGTCTGCCCCCTCACAGAAGGCTTGACAAAAGAAAAAATAAAGTGTAGTGCACATGCTGTAAACAAGTTTGTGGTTGGCATTGAGTGCTGTTCCTGGAAGGCCTTTTAAAATCAAATGAACATTAAGGGGAAAAAGTGTATGAGCTGTGACAACGTTTCTAGTTGCATGCTTTTCAAATTGAAATGCTTTCTGAAAATCGGCTTGACAGTTTGACAGCAAAAATATGATCAACATCCATCAATGGGCCACGGTTCTAACAGACCCAGAACATGGTGCTCAACAAACGGGCTTCTCTGGTCGGTACAATGAGCTCTAAATGATGAGTAGAACTGAGACGAAGAAAACAAGACATAAAGAGGAAACATCAAATTCCAGTTTTACTCGATGATACTTAGTGAATGAGAAAAATAAAACGCTATTTGGTCATTTGTCCACATTACTGCTTGACAGCAAAAGCAAAACCCATTAATGAGCATGCACAGTTCAAAGTTCTGTAATTGAAGTATATAAGAAATCCCCAGGTTTTTTTTGCCAGGATGGTAAAAGTGATCTCATTTCATCCTTTCAAAAACACAAACCAGCCAACCCCTCCACAAGCCAAGATAAAAACGCACACTGGAACATGAGGCAGACAGAAATGATCAAATCCGTGTTTTTAATTCCCCCAAAAACAAAAACAGACTACTTTCAACAGATAAGTGCTCGGGCCTGAACCAGCGGAGGTCAGGTTGGGCTACATAACGGCAGTAAAACGCCAGGTAACCTGCAATAAACTCCTCCATGGTCAAAGTTCAAATCCAGAGGAAAAGGGAGGAATCGCTCGCTGCTGGAAAGGGAAACCAAAGAGGTCATCAGGGAGTGATCCTCCGTCTCTGCTGTGGACTCGTTGTGTTGCAGAGCAGAACAACCTCACATCGCTGAATTAGTGGGACAGGGTCAAGTCCAGCAGAACGTCCAGTTTCTGGAGGGATTTTTCCTCAGGGCACTCCTTGTAGAACGGGAATAACCAAGTGGTTGAGTCAACGCGGGTTACTCCCCTTTATATTTATAGAATACGAAAGTGAGATTTAGAGCATTACTCACTTTACGATGTTATCAAGGAATGATACATCGTCCTAGTACGAGGCGGAATTTGTCATATTGCTGAACCATCCTTAAAAGTAGTCGTGTTGCATTTATATTATCTCATAGAAAGTTGTCAGCACAGGTGCTAAATTCTGGAATTATTTTCATGTCATCAATTTGATTGATAAGCAACAGATATTCCGCACTCGTCATTATTGGTATAAGCGGTTTTAAAGTTAAGAAAAATCACTATCATGATATAAAACCACACACACAGCGCAAGATGATGGGACACAAATGTCACGGTCACTCCTCCACAGACAGTCAGCATAGGATATATCACAATATATAATACACAAACCAATGTGTTGGCTCCTTGTCCTCATTAATGGCAGAAGCAGATTCTCCCACCCTCTCACTCACATGGAGCAGCATCCTCAGATGGTTTGTACATGAGAGACAGGAACCCTGACTAATTGTATTGTGTTGGAGGTTGTTAATCTCATCAATAAATGAGCAATATTCAACCACAGTGTTGCTCTACGCCCCCCGGATGCCCCCAACCAGTGCCAGAAAATTGCTCGTGGAAACATTGGCCCAGATGAACATCTGACCTTGGACCCTCACAAAAAGGATTTCCCATAGCATCTATTAACAGACATTATTCTTATAGTGGATCCCTTTAATACACCCTGCTGCCTCAAGTTCCCCTTCCTGCTCCACAGACGTATTGTTCTGCATTTCCTTTTCACATTTTCATCCTTCCCATTATTCCCAGTGCATTTCCAACATCCTTGCATCCTTTGGAAGGTTAAGTCACACAACACGCCCCCCCCCCCCACCTTCTGTTGTCCTAGCTTGTGGTTATTTTGTGGTCTCCGTCTCCAAAGTCCGTCCAGTAATTTGTTTCCTAAAATAGTCATGCTGATTACAAATACCTGCTTTAAATCTTTACAACCCGGATGTACTGGAGTCATCTCTACACATCAGTTATTCTTATGGAAGAATGACATTGTTAAATCATTCAAATGTGAACTGTTCAAAAGAATGTGGGAATCTCTTTTCAAATTTCCCATATTACACAATTGTTTTCCTACTGAATATTTGTCAACCTGACCAGAACATCTCAAATGCTCTCAAATGTACAAGACCCGTGGCTTTTAGATAAGGGGGGTGTAAAATATGATTGACGGACAGATATTTGTTTGGTACGAACAAACAATATAACGGCTTATTCTAAAATACTTGTATTTGGTGAGACACAAGCAGCTCCGGCCAAATGCCATGAACTCCACAGTTGTCAATCAATGTCTAATCAGTCAATATTTACCATCTTCTTTCAAATAGCTTAACCAGGTGACATGAATTATGTGGACTGACCGGACTTGCATTGGTGGAACTGGGTTAGATGGGCTGCTTGGTTACATTATTAAAATAGCTCACTGGCATGTGTGTACTTAAGAGCGTAGCTCTCAACAGGTTTTTTTTTTGCGTGCGTATATATTTAGTGCGGATCCTACGTAAATGACGTGAGACCCCGGATGAAGTGATCCAGCGCTACATAACAAGTTGGCTTTATGACCTATCACCCACTTTGATCCAGCGCTTCTTACAGGCACGTTAAGCGTAATAACAGCAACGCACACAGATATTACATTCATCTCCGGTCACCCGTCCAACCTAGCTTCGTTTTCTCGGTGGCACCAAAGGGCAGCAGCGACGTAACGTTGAATAACAGAGAGTATGTTAGGTGATGATGTGTGAGC